>NC_083591.1:17201736-17501736 GCF_027579695.1 Neoarius graeffei | reverse complement strand
GTTCAGATCGGGGAGGCCGTTCCTCCCAACCACGCCCCTCCAGGTGTCACTGTCATCGCCCACGTGAGCATTGAAGTCCCCCAGTAGCACAATGGAGTCCCCAGTCTGAGCACCCCTCAGTACCTCTCCCAGGGACTCCAAGAAGGCCGGATACTCTATACTGCTATTTGGCCCGTAGGCACAAACAACAGCAAGAGCCCTCTCCCCAATCCGAAGGCGCAGAGAGGCGACCCTCTCGTTCACTGGGGTAAACTCCAACACATGGCGGCTGAGCTGGGGAGCTATAAGGAAGCCCACACCAGCCCGCCGCCGCTCACCATGGGCGACTCCAGAGAAGTGGAAAGTCCAGCCCCTCTCGAGGAGCTGGGTTCCAGAGCCCAAGCTGTGCGTGGAGGTGAGCCCGACTATCTCTAGCCGGTACCTCTCAACCTCCCGCACAAGCTCAGGCTCCTTCCCCCCCAGCGAAGTGACATTCCATGTCCCAACAGCCAGCCGCTGTGTCCGGGGGTCAGGTCGTCGAGGCCCCTGCCTTCGACTGCCACCCAATCCACACTGCACCAAACCCCTACTGCTACCTCTGTGGGTGGTGAACCCACAGGAGGTCGGGCCCACGTCGCCTCTTCGGGCTGAGCCCGGCCGGGCCCCATGGGCAAAGGCCCGACCACCAAGCGCTCGCATACGAGCCCCAACCCCGGGCCTGGCTCCAGGGTGGGGCCCCGGCTGCGTCCTACCGGGCGACGTCACGGTCCTGGATTTTTTCTCCATAGGGGTTTTTTGGTGAACTGCTCTTGGTCTGGCCTGTCACCTAGGACCTGTCTGCCTTGGGAAACCCTAACAGGGGCATAATGCCCCCGACAACATAGCTCCTAGGATCATTCAAGCACACAAACCCCTCCACCACAATAAGGTGGCAGTTCTAGGAGGGGGTGTTGGACTCAATTCGAAATTTTTTTTAATGACTTGAACACTAGGGACTCGAGACTGGACTCAGACTCGAGGTTTAATGACTCGACTACAACACTGTGTTCAGCTTATAATCCTGAAGGTTTCAGACATAAATAGAAGAGGAAGTGTGCTTCCTGACTGATGTACATCAGCAGCACAATCCAGGGTTCCTTACAGCAAGTTCCATTACAGTTATTTATAGCCATACAACTCAAACACTTAGACACACACTCCATCTGTGCACACACACTTAGACACACACACACACACACACACACACACACACACACACACACACACACAGAGCAATAAACCTGAACCATAAATAACTGAATCAATAGCAGGATGGTGTGGAGCATCTGGTCGAGGATGTATGAGAAAACATTATGGAGCTACATTAAATTATTTTAGAACTAGACACAGTGATGATGGATCACATTTTAGTAACAATAATTAGTCAGAAATGTTTATAGGTTTATAGTTAGTATGAACACATACTAAGTATGATCTAGAGTGTTTGTGAACATTAACATGGCTGAAATTTGAGAAGAAATATGTCCAAGAACCCAAAGAAGAAGCAAAAGAGAACTGATAGTGCTTTCTGCTGCATTCCCTGTGACGTAGCATAAGCAGCAGCTGCAAAAAGACACTCAGAGGAACTACACATTAAACTTCACCTTCCCCTTTTGGCATTTACACTCTGTACTCACCAGTGTAAATGTTGCTCCACCATTTTAGTGATGGCGTGAGTGATGGCCTTCTGCTCCGCACTCAGAGCCTTATCGAGACTCACGCCCAGCTTCTTCTCCAGGAACTCGATGATAAACTCCGTCCCAGACACATGTTTGTGGTTGTACTCGATCCATGGCATCATTCCCTGAGCAGACAGACAGCCGTCGAAGTAAGTCTGCAGAGAGACGAGGAAAGGGACAGACAAGTTTATGCTAACAACTACAGCACACAACATTAATGCATGTGAACTACGCGACAGCTGTATGTTTGTCCATCCTTTCTATACACAAATACAATCCCCACCAAAAGTATTGTAACAGCAAGGTCAATCATTTTGTTTTTCCTTTACACTGAAGACATTTGAGTTGGAGATCAACGGCAAATATGAGACGACAGATCAGAATTTTAGCTTTCGTTTCCTAACAATTTCCATCTAGATGTGTTCAACAACTTGGAACATGGCACCTTTGTTGGCAGACCAACCCATTTTTAGTTGAGGAAAAGCATTCGAACAGAACAACCTGTATGAAATCTTAGTACACCAGTGGTTTCTTTCTTTTTCAGGACATTTCAAATAGTTTCAAATGATCAAAATGGCTTGCTATTCTTCCACAGACAGCTCTCTGGTCTTCATGTTGGTTTATCCTTTTAAACAATAAATGCAGTCTTTTAAACAACAAACCCCAGGCTCAAATCATCCATCCATCCATCATCCGTAACCACTTATCCTGTGTAGGGTCGCGGGCAAGCTGGAGCCTATCTCCGCTGACTATGGGCGAGAGGCGGGGTACACCCTGGACAAGTCGCCAGATCATCACAGGGCTGACACAGAGACAAACAACTGTGGACTGTGGGGGAAACCAGAGCACCCAGAGGAAACCCATGCAGACACAGGGAGAACATGCAAACTCCACACAGAAAGGCCCCCCCATCTGGGCTTGAACCCAGAACCTTCTTGCTGTGAGGCAACAGTGCTAACCACTACACCACCGTGCCGCTGGGCTCAAACCAAGGGGAAATATTCTGAGCCATTAAACATTTAAACAATCAAATCAATGAAACACTGCATACCTGGGCAACAAGGCACACCTGTCTCGCTCCACACATGTTCCCATAATTTTGTTTACTTGAAACATAGGTGCGTTAAAACCAAAGGTTTATTGTTCTCAGCTGTTTAACACATCTAGATCTAAATATCAAGAAACAAAAGCTGCCATTGCTGATCTATTGTCTCATATTCATCTTTTGATGTCTTCGGTGTAAAGCAAAAACAAAAGAATCGACCTTGCTGTTCCAATACTTTTGAAGGGGACTGTGGATATAGATCTATTTATAGGTCAATCTGCTAATTTTATTCTATCTGTCTGCCTGTCAGTTCATAGTGAAATGGTATGTGCGAGTGTGTACCTGATAGGGAAGGTCCACCATTCTCAGGTAGGTCTCTAGTTTCAGGCAGAATGGATAAAGACTCGGAGAGAGAACCGGTCGGGAAAACTGGTGGAGGATGATGGCGTCTGTAGAGTCAAGTTCCTGCTCCTTCCTGAAAAATGTACACCGTGTTAAGCCCTGTCTGGGTTGAACTAGTTTTACACAGGGGATGGGGTAATGTAATTACTGTATTACTGGAGTATCTACGGGATTGTAAGTGCATTTCTGTGGAAGACGTGAATGATAAAATGGGCAGTGAGGGCACATACACATCTAGATGGAAGGTGGGCCTCATCAGGAATTAAACCCAAGTATGCGAGGCCAAGCACATTATGTATTCACACTATCAGGTTTTTATTCATCATTTCCCAGCAGAAAGGTGACTCAGTTAGCTGTAGTCATGGCATCTCCAACCTTTCCTTTCTCCCGTCCATCACTCAGAGGAAAAAAAAAAAAACGCTCCCTAACACAGAGTTTGAATGTAATCCAAAGGATTCATACATCCTGGAGTGTGGTGATGTATCTTGATGCTGGAGCTGCAGCTTGCTACTTGTTCCCTAATTTCATCAAACGAAGATGCATTCTGTCCATTGCTAAAAACTACGGTATTTTAATTAATCGAAAATATCACGTCACTTCATGAGATAGAGTGGCTGATAATAAATTTGAGTTACATTATGCTGTCACTTTAAGTAGGCATATCAGACATTCGCTTTCACACCCATGCTGTGAAAATTGTGCATGCAGACACTCATCTAAGTTTCCAAATCTGTCATTGCTTAATTCTTGAAAATCTTCTATCGTGAATACTGTCATTCTATCATTAAAAAGCTTATAATTTCTGCTTTCCAAAGAAATGTATCTCGTTAAAATCTGTTCAGTACTTTGGGAGTAACGGCAGGTTGAAGTTGGTACAACAGAGTAAAAACTCTGCACGCGTGATGTCAAAAACTGACGGTGTTTTTCTTTTTGAGTCATGGGAAAGCACTCAGACTCTCTCTCTTCTGATCGGTTTCCGACTGGATTACTCATGAATATCAATCAGATAACTTTTATAGGGATGTTCTCTCACTCTCACTGTTTCTGATGAAGTATTCAGCAAACTGTTTTTTTCCAAATCAAACTGATTCATGTAATAAATAACTATTTTAGAATATACCTGGGGTTGTTTTGATGAAAATACTGAGATTTTAATGGTCAGAATGAGATTTTAAAAAAACGGAAGTCAGAAACATGAGTGTCAATTTCAAGTCAATGAACTGGAACTGTTTACTGGATGTGGCTCACACAGTTTTTTCGAGGTTCACCTTGAAAGCTGTGAATATTAATTGAAATAATCATTTATATTCTTTCATATAAACACTAGTAGGCTCTACTTCTGAGAAATACAAAGGCCTGCAGAGCACAAAGAGGGGATTAGAAATAATCTTTTATTACTTTTTTATGGAGTGTACCGATTTAACGTTTTTACCTAATTAGCGTAACTAATACTAATTAAATACTAATTTGTTTTTACCAATTTTTCAAACATTGTATTCAGTATATAACCATTTTCCATGTAAATATCTTGAAAAATAGAAACGTTATTAAGAAAAAACATTTGATCTCATTGGTTAATGAGGCCCATTTTGGACCATGTGATCCTCATACAGAATATTACGTCAGTTTTTGTAAAATTAAGCCGTTTTTTCAATCTTTGATTTGTAATTTCTCAAGAACAGATAAACATTTTAATTCTGTAAAAAGTATGTTGTTCGGCATTCAGTTCTGAATTCAGTGAGAGCAGTTTCAAGCAATTTGGACTGAATTTGAATTTTCACCTGATATGCCTACTTTAAGCTTGTAGCAAAATAGATAACCATTTATTTTCCTTGCTAGTTTACAAGATGTCCTCAGTCTTAAGGTATAGTTTTGCAGGACCCCATACATGTCAACCTATACGGAATGTCCGTATTTTATACGGATTTGATTCAATAAACGTTGTATATGGGCATATAAATAAAGTTATACGGATTCTTTAAAAAAAACTTCAATATTTATTTAGAGCTATAATCAATTCCCACGATGATAAAAGAACGCATAACATTTACAAACGTACTGTACACCACAGACAGCCAGTAAAGCGTCTTATGAAATCACGCGTTGTGGTAGCGAGATTTCATTCCACTTTTGATCATGCGCACACCGCACTGCGAGAATCCCGCCAACCAGGAAGTCATAGACGCCGGCTTCTGCGTAGAATCATATGTCATCCTCGCCCGAGAATAAAGATGCCTCATTCATGTGCTGCGTTTAACTGTACCAACAGGTTTACCGTCCAAACGAGATCACATGGGATTACCTTTCACAGGTGAGACTAGAAAAATACTTTTCATTGTATTTGGTCATTATAATGTAATTTTACGAACAGATTTTCCTGACTTTGTGGCTAATATGAAGTCTCGCGCATAATAGCCGCTCGGTGAAACCTGTCTCCAAACAACGAAGTATTTCCTTCGTAACTACGCTAATAACACTTTGTGTTTTTGTCAAACATTGGAGCTTTGTATTCATTCTGAAGGTTTATTGTTATTAATATTGAATAAAAAGTAACTGGGATATATCATTGTTAATTATCATTCAAATTTTAGGTAAATTATTTTAATTTGCATCTTATACGGATTTTATAAGGGAAATACGGATTTTGGAGGTTGGTTATACAGGTTTGATTGACCAAAGGTTGACATGTATGGGACCCAGTACCAAAGACGATGGTGACAGAAATGGACAAAGCACCAATATCAGGATGTAAAGAGGCATGCATTAATGCATACGTTAAGGAGGATACGTATGCTAGGACTGTATATTTTGGTCAATTTGGTTATTTTAACATGACCTGATGACAGAGTTCAGTTAAACAACATGATATACAGTCCAAGAAAAGGATACAATTCTACACTCATAAATTACGGTACGTCACTAAACTGTACTTTTTCTTGCTGCTGCAGTGGTACCATCAAAGGTATGTTTTGTATCTTTTACCTGGGATGATGCATTAAATCTTTAAAAAGGTACAACACTGGTCCTTAAGGTCCAATTATGTACCTTCCATTGTTATTAAATGGTAATATATGCTAAAGTTATAAATGTGTACCCTTGATTGTACCAACCCTGTGACATGGAAAATTACAGTTTATTTCTTAAAGTGTATAATATATCCAAACCTGCCAGGACACTGTATGAAGTCAATATCAAACTGAGCTAATGCTGTAATATACAGTGGCATGCAAAAGTTTGGGCACCCTTGCTGAAAATGTCTGTTACTGTGAATAGTTAAGTGAGAAGAATATGAACTGAGCACCAAAAGGCATCATGGTAAAAATGACACATTTCTTTAATATTTTCCACAATATTACATTTTTATTTCCATCATTTACAGGCGTAAAATACCAAAAAATGAAAAGGACCTGAAGCAAAAGTTTGGGCACCCTGCATGGTTAGTACCTAGTAATACCCCCTTTGGCAACGATCACAGCTTGTAAACACTTATTATTAGCTGGCTACAAACTTTCAGTTCTTACCTGGGGGATTTTAGACACATTCGTCCTTGCAAAAGGCTTCCAGTTCTACAAGTTTCTTGGGCTGTCTTGCATGCACTGCTCTTTTGAGATCTATCCACAGATTTTCAATGATGTTTAGGTCAGGGGACTGTGAGGGTCATGGCAAAACCTTCAGCTTGTGCCTCTTGAGGTATTCCATTGTAGATTTTGAGTTGTGTTTTGGATCATTGTCTTATTGTAGGACCCATCCTCTTTTTAACTTCAACTTTTTTACAGATGGTGTGATGTTTGCTTCCAGAATTTGCTGGTATTTATTCAAATCCATGCTTCCCTCAACCAATGAAATGTGCCCTGTGCCACTGGCTGCAACACAACCTCAAAGCATGATCAATCCACACCCATGCTTCAGAGTTGGAGAGGTGTTCTTTTCCTGGAATTTGGCACCTTTTTTTCTCCAAACATACCTTTGCACATTGTGGCCAAAAAGTTCTATTTTGGTTTCATCAGTCCACAGGACTTGTTTCCAAAATGCATCAGACTTGCTTAGATGTTCATTTGCAAACTTCAGACACTGAATTTTGTGGCTCGGACACAGGAAAGGTTTTCTTCTGATGACTCTCTCATGAAGGTCATATTTGTTCAGGTGTCGCTGCATAGTAGAACAGTGCACCACCACTCCAGTGTCTGCTAAATCTTTCTGAAGGTCTTTTGCAGTCAAACGGGTTTTGGTTTGCCTTTCTAGCAATCCAACGAGCAGTTCTTTCAGAAAGTTTTCTTCATCTTCCAGACCTCACCTTGATCTCCACTGTTTCTGTTAACTGCCATTTCTTAATAACATTACGATCTGAGGAAACAGCTACCTGAAAACACTTTGCTATGTTCTTGTAGCCTTCTCCTGCTTTATGAGCATCAATTATTTTATTTTTCAGAATGCGAGGGAGTTGCTTAGAGGAGCCCATGGCTGTTGATTTTAGGGACAAGCTTGAGGAGCCAGAGAATTTATACAGCTTTGAAATCTGCATCATCTGACCTTTCCTAAAGAAGAATCTGAACAAGCCACAGCTCAATAAGCTAATTAAGGTCTGGAACCTTGGTAAAAGTTACCCGAGAATTCAAATGTATTGGGGTGCCCAAACATTCGCATGGTGTTCCTTTTCTTTTTTCACTCTCCAATTGTACAAAACAAAAATAATACACAAATCTTGCAGAAAACGCTGAAATGTCTTGCCTTTACGCCTTTTGGTGATCAGTTCATCTTCTGCTCACTTAACTATTCACAGTAACAGACATTTTCAGTAAGGGTGCCCAAACTTTTGCATGCCACTGTATGGAGTTAGAATTGTGTCACTAGACATTTACATACATTTAAAAGCAGAATTGTAACCCTGACATTTAAAGCGAGACGGCCTTTCGATTTCATAAAATCGGTGAAATTTAATTCCTTCTGAAATTTGGTCTTTGTGATACATGTTTATTTCTGTAATATCTCAAAAAATCAGGCAATTCTGTGGCTGGGATGTTATTCAATTTGAGGGGATTCCCAAGCAAATAATGTGCAATAAATCGCTCGCTTCGTGCAGTCAAGCAGAAAGAGGAAGTCCGAGTGCATATGCACAGGTTTACCTTGACTGTGCACCGACAGTTACATCATTCTGTCGCTAAACGAACAGCTGATCACACTGAGGTGCTTGGTGACCGCTGATATCTATTAGTTTGGTCCTGCATGTCCTTTCCTTCGCAACATAATGTCTTTTCTTCTTACTTTCTGTTACTGTAGTCGGTCTTTCACGTTTCATTTGCACGCTCACGTCCTCCATTTTTCTCTCCTGTGTCAAATTTGTATCCCACAGTGCCTTGCGCAAACGGGGAAAGCCCACCACATGATACATGACATAGTATATTGAATTGGGTCATGGTGAAGCAGGAAATAATTACGGAGAATTTAGGGCCATGCGGCCCCAAGTCATTGTCCTGCTGGAACGTGAACCTTCATCCCAGTCTCAAACCTCTGGCCGACTCAAACAGGTTTTCCTCCAGAATTGCCCTGTATTTAGTGCCATCCATTTTTCCTTCAATTCTGACTGGCTTTCCTGTCCCTGCAGATGAAAAATGTCCCCACAGCATGATGCTGCCACCACCATGCTTCACTGTAGGAATGGTGTTCTCAGGGTGTTGGGTTTGCACCACACATGGCATTTCCCATGATGGCCAAAAAGATAAATTTTTGTCTCATTTGACCAGAGAATCTTCTTCCATGAGTTTGGGGAGTCTGCCACATACTGCTGGGCAAACTCCTAATGTGTTTTCTTAAGCGATGACTTTTTTTCTGGCCACTCTTCCATAAAGCCCCGCTCTATGGAGTGTACGGCTTAAAGTGGTCCTATGGACAGATACTCCCATCTCCACTGTGGATCTTTGCAGCTCCTTAATTGTTATTTTTTGTGTCTTTGTTGCATCTCTGATTAATGCCCTCCTTGCCCAGTCTGAGTTTTGATGGGCAGTCTTCTCTTGTCAGGTTTGTAGTGGTGACAAGGCCAGGGAGCAGACGAACAGGCCAAACCGACTGTCTGCTAGCTGCACAGAGTCGTCAATCAGGGTCCACTACATCAAGACTGTGTCTGTTCCCTGAGCTCAACAAAAAAGTAGAAATACTCAGAGAGTTTGTTCCAGTAACCTAATCAATATAAAATTAGATCATACTGACTGTACAACCGCTGCTAGCACCTTTGATCTAAAGGTGGGGCTATTAAATATTAGATCTTTTACATCTAAAGCGCTAATGGTTAATGAACTTATTACTGATCAGGAGTTTAATGTATTGTGTTTAACAGAAACACAGATTAAACCAAATGAATATATAGCATTAAATGAAGCTAGTCCTCCTGGATACAGTTACATACACCAGCCTTGTCTAACTAGCAGAGGAGGAGGCGTTGCGGTTATTTATAATGATTATCTAGGTGTAACACAAACCTGGCTATAAATTTAATACATTTGAAGTTCTTCATACTAATATAATGCATGTAGCCTCGAAAAATAAGTCTACCCAGTTAATTCCATGACTTATTATTTACAGGCCCCCGGGGCCATATTCTGAGTTTCTTTCTGAATTTGCAGATTTTATCTCAGATCTGGTTATTTCCTTAGACAAAACTGTAGTTGTTGGAGATTTTAATATTCACTTTGATAACCCAGAAGATCCTTTGAAAACAGCGTTTGTGTACATTTTAGATTCAGTAGGGGTTAATCAGAGTGTCATAGGACCAACCCATAATGGTGGTCACACCTTCGATCTAATACTAACATTCAGGTTAAACATAGAAAATATAGTCATACTTCCACAGTCTGAAGTTCTCAGATCATTGTCTCATCTCATTAAAAATATGTCTGAGTAATAATATATGCACCTCACCACGCTACTATATTAAACGTACATTCACGTCAACTACTGCACAGAGCTTTATAAATGATCTCCCAGAGTTGTCAACTTTGATTGGGTCACTGTCAGCCCTTGCAGAACTTGATCAGGCAACTGAATGCTTAGAGTCAACGTTCCGCTATACTTTAGATAATGTAGCTCCTCTTAAAAGGAAAATGGTCAGAGAGAAAAAATTAGCACCCTGGTATAATGATGACACTCACACTTTAAAACAGACCACTCGAAAATTGGAATGTAAATGGCGTCAAACAAAATTGGTAGCGTTCAAATTAGCATGGAAGGAGAGCTTCCTGATGTATAGAAAAGCTCTTAGTGCTGCTAGATCAACATATCTTTCCTCCCTAATAGAAGATGATAAAAATAATCCTAGATTCCCATTTAATACTGTAGCAAAATTAACCAAGAATAAGACCACTATAGACACATGCACACCTGCAGTATGTAGTAGCAACGACTTCATGAATTTTTTTAATGACAAAATTGAGAATATCCAACAAAAAATGCAAACTACTAATTTAAGGTCAGACAATGTAAGTGACCTTGTAGTTAACAATATAACTGTATCAAATCATCAGTTAGAATGTTTTACTCCCCTTAGAGAAATTGAATTACTTTCATTAATCTCCGCATCAAAAGCCTCAACTTGTGTACTAGATCCCTTACCTACACGTCTATTCAAACAGATAATACCTGAAGTAACTGAACCACTTCTAAAAATAATAAATTCTTCTCTTAGGATCGGCTATGTACCCAAATCCTGTAAACTAGCAGTTATCAAACCCCTGATTAAAAAACCTGACCTTGATCCCTGTCAGCTGTCCAATTATCGGCCAATATCAAACCTCCCCTTTATCTCCAAGATCCTTGAAAAAGCTGTGGCACAGCAATTATGCTCATATTTACATAGGAATAACATCCATGAAATGTATCAGTCAGGATTTAGACCTCATCATAGCACAGAGACAGCTCTGGTTAAAGTAGTAAACGACCTACTGTTGGCGTCTGATCAGGGCTGTGTCTCGCTGCTTGTGTTGCTTGACCTTAGTGTAGCATTTGATACCACTGATCATTCCATTCTTCTGGATAGACTAGAAAATGTTGTGGGAGTTAAGGGAACGGCCCTCTCCTGGCTCAGGTCTTATTTAACTGATCGCTATCAGTATGTTGATGTAAATGGTGATTTTTCTAGACATACTGAGGTAAAGTTTGGTGTTCCACAAGGTTCTGTCTTGGGTCCACTGCTTTTTTCTTTATATAGGTTACCTCTGGGTGGTAATATTCATAAACATGGTATTAGTTTCCACTGTTATGCTGATGACACACAGTTGTATGTTTCTGCAAAACCAGATGAGAGACACCAGCTTAATAGAATTGAGGAATGTGTAAAGGACATTAGACACTGGATGCTTATTAACTTCCTTCTGCTTAACTCCGACAAGACTGAAGTACTTGTATTAGGACCACATGCAGCAAGAAGTAAGTTTTCTGATTACATCGTAACTCTGGATGGCCTTTTTGGATGGCTTTTCCGTTTCTTCATGTGCAGCAGTAAAAGACCCAGTCTTTCATTCGAACAATACCCGGATAGCTTTCTTTCATCTCAGAAATATTGCTAAGATAAGAAATTTAATGGGGCGGCACGGTGGTGTAGTGGTTAGCGCTGTCGCCTCATAGCAAGAAGGTCCGGTTTCGAGCCCCGTGGCTGGTGAGGGACTTTCTGTGCGGAGTTTGCATGTTCTCCCCGTGTCCACATGGGTTTCCTCCGGGTGCTCCGGTTTCCCCCACAGTCCAAAGACATGCAGGTTAGGTTAACTGGTTACTCTAAATTGACCATAGGTGTGAATGTGAGTGTGAATGGTTGTCTGTGTCTATGTGTCGGCCCTGTGATGACCTGGCGACTTGTCCAGGGTGTACCCCGCCTTTCGCCCGTAGTCAGCTGGGATAGGCTCCAGCTTGCCTGCGACCCTGTAGAACAGGATAAAGCGGCTAGAGATAATGAAATGAGAAATTTAATGACACACGACACAGAAAAACTAGTTCATGCTTTCGTGACCTCCAGGTTGGATTACTGTAATGCCTTACTGTCTGGATGTTCCAATAAGTGCATAAACAAGCACTGCATTTTGAACATTAGTTCAAAATGCAGCAGCAAGAGTCCTTACTAGAACTAGAAAATATGATCACATCACCCCTGTCTTATCCACACTGCACTGGCTCCCAAACAAATTTCGTATTGATTATAAAATACTACTATTGACCTTCAAAGCACTGAATGGTCTCGCACCACAGTACCTGAGCGAACTTCTGCTCCTCTATGACCAGTCATGCCTACTTAGATCAAAAGGTGCAGGCTATCTGCTGGTACCTCATATAGTGAAGGCTACATCAGGGGGTAGAGCCTTTTCTTACAAAGACCCACAGTTATGGAACAGCCTTCCAAGTAGTGTTCTGGAATCAGACACAGTCTCAGCATTTCAGTCTAGGCTGAAAACATATCTGTTTAGTCAAGCCTTTTGTTAATGGTGTTTATGAGGTAAAGGTGTAGATCTGGAGGGTCCTCAGACATAGAGTGTTTTGGTAAACTGGGATGTATGGATGCTGTCAGTCCCCCACTCGCTTGCTCACTTGAGTTTGTTGACTGTGTAGTGGCTGCTGCTTTATATACCGGGGCTCCCTCATGCCTGTGTTACCTTCTGGCTCTCCCCTTTTAGTTATGCTGTCATAGTTAGTTTTGCCGGAGTCCCTGCTTGTACGCAGTGCAATATGTATATTGTTCCTACTTATTCAGGTGATATTGGGCATACCTACCAACCTGTGTTTTCTCTCTCTTCTCCCCCCCCCAATCTATCCCTCTGAGTTACAGGTCAATCCTGGGATTGAGGTGCTGACCTCTTCTGTTCCTCAGACCTGCCATAGGGCATCATCCTGATGCCCTATGCCTGGTTGGAGTCTCATCACATCGCTCCTGTGGAGGACGGCCCCACATGGACAGTTGAAAGTCACGCTTGGAAGATGCTCTGGACATGTACAGTAATGCTTTTGTGGCTGAGGACTACAGTTGACTTGCTAACTTTGGGACTGCGATTGTCATGAACAGTTTTGCACTCAAGCTTCCATTAATGAAGAGTTATAACATCAACAAAACTGACTTCATGTTAAAACTGTTAATGTTATAGTCATGTTGTCTGTTGTTGTCCAAGTGAGCATGGGTTCCCTTTTGGGTCTGGTTCCTCTCAAGGTTTCTTCCTCGTGTCATCTGGGGGAGTTTTTCCTTGCCACCGTCACCAGGGGCTTGCTCATTGGGGATAGATTAGGGATAATTGGCTCATGTCTTAGGTCATTCAGATTCTGTGAAGCTGCTTTGGGACAATGTCTATTGTTAAAAGCACTATACAAACAAACTTGACATATTTCCATTTTGCTATAATGGATTTAATGGTGCTCCCTGGGATATTTTTTATAACCCAACCCTGATCTATACTTCACAACTTTGTCTCTGACCTGTTTGAAGTACTCCTTGGTTTTCATGTTGCTTGCTTAGTAGCATTGCAGAGTCGGGGTCCTTCCAGAACAGGTTGATTTATACAGACATCATGTAACAGATCACGTGACACTTTGATTGCACACAGGTGGATCTTAATCAACTAATTATGTGGCTTATGATGCGAATTGGTTGGACCAGCTCTTATTTAGGGGATGAATACCTATGCACACTCCAGATTTCTGTTTTTTTATCTTAATTACTGTTTGTGTCACAATAAAACAACAGTTTTCACCTTTAAAGCCGTAGGCATGTTGTGTAAATCAAATGGTGCCAACCCTCCAAAAATCCATTTTAATTCCAGCTTGTAATATGACAAAACAGGACAAACACCAAGGGGGATGAATACTTTTGCAAGACACTGTAAACAGCATATTCCATTTCCATATTCCAAATTTAGCATTTTCCAGTTAAGATACGTGGGATCTGCTGACATCATTTGGTGCTTAGAACATGTACTGGATGTAGTGCATTTGGAATATGCATCTCAGTAGGGGTTTTTACAGCAGTTTGTGACACATGGCCTCTTGCCTGTTTATAGTCAGCTGTGTTCACTGTACACAAACCAACTAGACAACAGCTTGCAAGGCTGGCATAGAGAGGCTTGCAGCTGCATGTAAACAGGAATATTAGTGGAATATTAATTTTCTTTCACCATGTAAACAGCTTAGTAGGAATATTGTCTTTTTCAGAATGAGGACCAAAACTGGAAATATTTTGTGCATGTAAATCCAGTGAGGGTCTCGATGAGCCAGTGCGCTGCTCACAAAATTCAATTTCAATTCAGAATTTGATTACAGACTGTAGGGTACAAATACAAAAGAATAACGTTTAAATTCAGATTGACATTCCAGTTTCTAATGGCATGATTCTCACTCCATGGAAATAATAACAGGATAATTGAATAGACATGTGTCGCTGTCCACAGTGCTGAAATCACTGCAGCACAAAATCACTACTGTTTTCGGCAGAGATCCTCATCTCATCATCTGCAGCCGCTTTATCCTTCTACAGGGTAGCAGGCAAGCTGGAGCCTATCCCAGCTGACTACGGGCGAAAGGCGGGGTACACCCTGGACAAGTCGCCAGGTCATCACAGGGCTGACACATAGACACAGACAACCATTCACACTCACATTCACACCTACGGTCAATTTAGAGTCACCAGTTAACCTAACCTGCATGTCTTTGGACTGTGGGGGAAACCAGAGCACCCAGAGGAAACCCACGCGGACACGGGGAGAACATGCAAACTCCACACAGAAAGGCCCTCGCCGGCCCCGGGGCTCGAACCCAGGACCTTCTTGCTGTGAGGCGACAGCGCTAACCACTACACCACCGTGCCGCCCGGCAGAGATCCTGTTGATTAAAAAAAAAATAATAATAATAATAATCTCATCTCATTATCTCTAGCCGCTTTATCCTGTTCTACAGGGTCGCAGGCAAGCTGGAGCCTATCCCAGCTGACTACAGGCAAAAGGCGGGGTACACCCTGGACAAGTCGCCAGGTCATCACAGGGCTGACACATAGACACAGACAACCATTCACACTCACATTCACACCTACGGTCAATTTAGAGTCACCAGTTAACCTAACCTGCATGTCTTTGGACTGTGGGGGAAACCGGAGCACCCGGAGGAAACCCACGCGGACACTGGAAGAACATGCAAACTCCGCACAGAAAGGCCCTCGCCGGCCACGGGGCTTGAACCCGGACCTTCTTACTGTGAGGCGACAGCGCTAACCACTACACCACCGTGCCGCCCATAATAATAATAATAATAATAATAATAATAATTCCTGTGGTTGTGGTTTATTTAAAGACATTTATATTTAGTCTTCATGATTCATCCTTCAAATCGCAGATTATTCTTCTTGAACTTGACTGACAGAGCTTTTATTTTACTGACATGAATGATAAGAGGTCAATGTAAACACCAAAATCAGATGGCTATCATAAAGGCTTTAAAGGGCTTTTATCAGCATGCCATTTAAAAGTATTGAACAATCACTTGATGGTGCTTTTTTCCAACAGGATATTATCGTTGATTTATTGTTCTATAAATGCCATAACAAACCACTCAGAGCTCTCTCTCTCGCTGGGCTAAATCCTAAATGGCTCTCCACTTCAGTTGTATGGGTTACCAACAATATATTGCACACTATATAGTCATATTTAATGGATCATAGCATGACTGACAGTACTACAGACAAATTAAATTGATAAGTAAAAACATATATAGCCCTGTGATGACCTGGCGACTTGTCCAGGGTGTACCCCGCCTTTCGCCCGTAGTCAGCTGGGATAGGCTCCAGCTTGCCTGCGACCCTGTAGAACAGGATAAAGCGGCTAGAGATAATGAGATGAGATGAAAAACATATAGCACTGGGTTAACTTTGGTGTGTTTATATATCTGTACATTTAATCTGTAAATAATAACAAAAAAAAAAAGACAGCATAGAGAAATGTCAATATATTGGCATTGTGGAAAAGAACTCTCCTGGACCTAAAGTGTCCGTATATTGGTTTAAGATACCACATGACAGCATAAACAATATACATGTATCAATAAATAAAATGCTCGTACTTGATGGATAGCAGTTCGTAGAAGAGATAAGCAGCAGCAGCGAGCAATGCTCCTCCACTCACATACAGGGTTTTCCTCCACCAGGAGTCAGTCACCCAGGCTGCAATCATCATCCAGCCACTTTCCTGAGGAGGCGCCCCGACTTTCACAGCACCAAAGCCCGCAGGACAGAGTGCGGCTCTCGCCCTGATCCAGCACCACCGAGCGGGACGAGGGGAAGCCCGCGAGCCGCAGCAGCAACATTCCCCCGCGACTCCCTCTTAGTCTTCATCGATAGAAAGAGATTAATATTTGATCTATAAATCGCTACTGTTGATCTTCAAGTCATGGCAAAAGCAAGCGGAACCGAACGTGACACCATCTAGCACTCTCTTCCTGCTTTCAGCCCCAACACAGGAGCATCCTCTGCTGAGCCGTGGGCTGTATCCCAAACACCACCCTCCTCCCTAAACACTCCCTGCACTGCGTAACGGAGGGTACAGGCTAGTATGGATAGGCTACAGTTATTTGTAGAGGATTTTTTTTTTAATAGAAATAGATTAGGCATTATTTTATAGTAAACAGAAAGACATTTCTTCTTCTTTAGTAGTAGTTGTTCGGTATCCGGTTATTTTTGGACAAAAGTCTCTTTGTACAACTCTGGATTATGGTCACAGTAATCGAAAAATATACTCTTGGTATAGGAAGGGGTTTTATTATGATTGCTTAGGGACTGGAAGCCCTAATTTCTGCTGCTGTGCATATTAAGGATCAGTTGTTGATCCCTGGAACGTGGACTGAAAATCCGATTCTGGTGTCTTTGGTTATTTGTAGTTAAGCCATAACAAACCTTGAATTGTGGGCACCTTCATAGATAACTTAAGTCACGTTTCCATATGTATTTGACTAATAAAGCTACAAAATCTTTAACCGAAAAAAAAAAGACCAAATTTCAATGAGAAAAATGAAAATCATGTCTCCTTCGTAACCAACAGTTGCGATATGTAAACAAACGAAAGAAATTTCCACTAAAGTATCCTAGAACGAATGGCAATTAAATAAAAAAAGTGCAATATAAGCGTTCAGGAATAACAAAACAACCAACAATATATCAGCTGTTTATAACATGGCAATCGTGAAGCAAGAAGAGATTACACTAAAACGTAAGGGTTGTTTGATCAAGACAAGTCTCGAAGCTGTGGCTAGTTTACAGGGAAATTCATTTTGTTGCAAAAGGTTTACATTTTATTTCTATTTTTTTTTCCTCAATGCTAAAAAAACGTTAACACCATCATCAAATCAATAAGCCAAAGATTGTGCGAAAAAACTGCAGTACACAGATTATAGACAATTCACACAAGTCGATCAGATCAAGAACAGCTTGCACTTTATTTGAATAATAAAGTCTGTTTTTGCGTCGTTCTTTAAACCTGTCACTGAAATAATGAGATAGATGACAAATTTTCACTTCTCTAATCCTATTGTTTTCTTTTAGCTGAGCACTCAGTGAACAGAAATGGATGTATACACTGATAGCCACCGTAGCGTGGAAATGCATCTGTAGTCATAGTCAACATGTGCAAGAAACGTATTGCTTTAAAAATGATCAAGTATTCATAATTAAAAAATGTTCTTGGATCTTGTACTAAAGAACTTCGGCACCACAAGTGCCATAATACACAAAAATAATTTTTAATCACAGCTGGTTTTAATGTACAAACAATATTAATAACTACAATACTATACACAGAGCAACACTAACTCGCAGGTCCAAAGAAATAAAATATTTAAAAGAAAAAAAAAAAAACACACACACACACACACCAACCCACCACACTCGACATGTATACAGAATTATCTTTATCTGAAACATTATTGAGCAATGAAGACATGCTTAATGTCGGTCAGAGTTTTCTTTTGGATTGGAGGAGATATCAAACTACAGTTAGATGTTCAGACTTGTAGTAAAGTCCGCTACGAGTCAACAGTTTAGCATTGTGCAAACTGCAGCCCTAAACCATAAACCACATATCTGAGGTGGTCAGAGACTTCGACTTGCATTACATTATGCTACAGCTGAAATAAAAATGGCTGCTTTCAGACAAACAGAAGAATCAGCAACATTAAGGTAGAAAAGTTAATTGTTCACAGAATTATTGGTATAGTTAGACATTTGATTTGTACATTTAATTCAAATGATATTTTATGTAATATTTGATGTACAAACAATATCAGTTATTTGTCATGTCTTGAGGCGAGTCTAGTGCATTTTATACTTATTTCTGTTCCTCTGTATGAAGCCTATTTATATTATGATGTACAGTTTTCTATAATACAAACCCACACAGATTTTTTTTTTTTTAAGTCTAATTCTCAGCAGGGGTCTGATGTGGTGGCGCTGCCTTCTGTTTGATGGCGTGCAGCGCATAATTCACAGCTGTGCTCTGCTGCCAACTCCAACATCTGGAGAGAGGGTTATAGAGGAGTCCTCGGACAGACTGAACACTAATTCCAGCTGTTTTTTTTTTTTAAAAAAAAAAAAAAAGGGAATTAGGGACCAGACAGGCATTTAGACCACAAGGCAAGTGTAAAGGTGATGACACACGGCAACTTTTTGAGCAAGATTGCTGGGCAATTGTGCTTCAACACTTTCCCACTGAGATCAGGCAACATATTTCTATCAGAATGACTGTTTAGAGCAACTTTTTAAGATCATCCAATCAGAGTGCTAGCAGCAAATCACATGACCACCTGAGAGCTTCTGAAATTTTCAACGAAGATGGTGGTGTCTCCAGCAGCGGAACAAAGAAAAACCAAGACAACACATCTTTTTATGCCGGTAAGTTATGTTATGTGTAAACTCAAAGTGGTGAATTTACCTCATCAAATGCTTAAAAATGGAGGACTGTTGGTTTTCTATGTGCTCAGGTTGTAATTAAGACGTCGATTTTTTTCACCCAAGTGTAAACTGCTGTTAGCGGTACGGTGGTGTAGTGGTTAGCATGATCGCCTCACAGCAACAAAGTTCTGGGTTCGAACCCAGCGGCCGGCGAGGGCCTTTCTGTGTGGAGTCTGTGTGGGTTTCCTCCGGGTGCTCCGGTTTCCCCCACAGTCCAAAGACATGCGGTTAGGTTAATATGAGACGGCCTTGGGCTGAGGTGCCCTTGAGCAAGGCACCCAACTCCCAACTGTTCCCCAGGCGCTGTTAGCATGGCTGCCCACTGCTCTCGGTATGTGCAGCGGTCTCAAAAGTAGCCGGTCACCGGCGGCAAATCACCGGCTATGGCTTGTTATGCCGCCGGCTATTGTCAGTCGAGTCACAAAATTTAATATTAAATATTTCTGACAGCAAAAAAAAAGTTGTGAACGTAAATTACATCCACTATGTCATGTATGTCCATTGCCGCGTCAACTGTGTTTACATCCTCGACACGAGTGCAGCCATTACTGCCGCCTGTGTTGCCAGATTGCGCGTTTTCCCACCCAATTAGGGCAGTTTTAAGTGCATTTTGGCGGGTTTTGAACATATTTTGGGCTGTAAAACGTCAGCAGTATCTGGCAACATATTTTTTTACTTAATACAAGAAATTAATGGATGCCAACGTTTTTGCCAAAATGGTATTTTATTTTCCATTGTTTAGGCAGCTTCAGCATCATACTGTGAGATTCTGTTCAAATTGTTTTCTTCTATGAAGCCTGAGCCATTTATTTTATTAGTTTATAATTATTGCTTAATTTAGTCTTCAGGAGAGACTGCCTGCACACAGCACTAGTATTAATAGTTTTTTTTTCTTCCATGAAAGCTGAGGCATTTATATTATATTTTAAGGTAACTTCATGTTGTGCTGTGAGGTTCTATGCACTTAACTTTTGAACCAACAGGAGCATTTGGATAAGTAAAGCCTATTTTTCTGCATTTTTGTAGTCCTGGTAATCTTTTATATTGGTAAAGTTGTTTATAGGACCATTTCTCAGTGTCTGTTTTTTTTAATCAATAGTTTTTCAGTAATAACTTAATATTTAACATATCACTCAATTTTAAACAACCCAGCGCCTCCCCCATGGTCTCCAAAATTTCTGTGGGAAACACTGGCGTGTGTAACAACGCTAATCAAGCTTAAGCTAGACGACCTGCCTCAAATACCCGTCCCAGGTAAATGTTATCCCAATTTTAGATGGCCTGTTCCAAACCATCCCGCCCCATGAAAAATTCATACTTGCATATCTCTCGAGATATATATATCTCCCTGCACGCTTTGCGTGCATTATGTCTGCCGCTGGCAGACATTTTACCATTTTGCACCTTGCTGTAAATTATTTGTACCCTGCTATTCTCCCAAACTTTGAAGCCCCTGTATGTATGTGTGTGTGTGTGTGTGCTCATTGCTCACGCGTGTGTTCACTGCTTCAGATGGGTTAAATGCAGAGAGGAAGTTTCACAAGTGTGTGGTGAATAAAGTTGTGCTTTCTTTCTTTCTTTAGCTAACCACCACTCCATAGAGACTAAATGGGATTTAGGTAACTAGCAGTGGTTTTTTGCTAAAATAACTGAAAGGCATCGCTAGCTATGTAGGGATAACGTTAAAACTCTTGCATCAAGTTAAAAGTGATGGGCAGCTCTTTTTTTGGAGAGTTGTAATAGAGATCGTCTAACTTATTGTCTGATCTAATTCACATACAGAGCACAACTACTTGTGGAACCTGAGGGCAAAACAGTACAAACTTCAGGATGTAAAAAAGAAAAAGCCTTTCAGGAACTCAGTCAGCCCCTTTTCCTCCTCAGCAGCCAGCTCCTGGTCCATGTCCTTTTTTCGCGGAGATGAGAATTAAACGATTAATGTTTTTGTCATGCCTGCGTCAATTAGTTATAGAATATGTGATTGAGGCTAGTAGCATTTTTAAAGAGATTCAAGTGTTTATTATTAACAGAATAATGTGGTTAATTTGACTTACAAAAAATGTTAAAATAATGGCAAATTATCTTATGTGCCACAGTATCAATCTATGTATTCAGTTTTGCTCCAGAAGTGATACATACTTGAGCTGTTAAAGGCTGAAGCCAAGACAAATGTGACCACTGCAAATGTTTCAGTTTCCATCATTGTGATGTCTGTCTCTCTGGCAATAGATTTGCCATATAGATCATATCTGATTGGTTGTTGCCCTGTGTCTCACCTGGTTGCCCAAAAAGTTGCCCCGTGTCTCATCACCTTAAGTCTGCTTTCATACAGTTTGAAGCGAATTGATATTCTCCAAATCTATACTACAGAATCTACACTTTCTATCCAAATGTGCTCTGTATTAATGCACTGCACAGTTCTCCCATGTGTGTGGATACGAGTGAGACTCACAAGACTCTAGCAGTGTCTCCAGCTCCACTGGGCTGATGAACTTGTCCCACTCATGTGTGCCTTTTGGTACAATATGCAGCACCTGCTCAGCCATCACGATTCCAAAGATGTAGGATAGCGGAGTCCGGTTGATAGTGGTGATGAAGATGGATCCACCTGGCTGGGGAGACACACGTACACATCCCAAGAGCTCAGTATGGTCCGACAAGTACTGCTGGTTCAGTGAACGAACTTGCAAATATTCTCTGGAACACTATTCCAGAGTTTAAGGGTGATATAAAAAAAAACAAAAAAACAAACAAACCACCCCATCTGCCAACTATATAGCCTTAGCTGAAAAAAAAAAAGTGCTCAAGATGAGCAAATATACATATTTAAAAAAAGACAATATTTCAGTACATCACTGTGATTGGCTGATCATATCTGAAATCAGGAACGCTTGAATGAGTGGGAGGTTTACCTTCAGCATGTGGTAGCAACAGTCGAGGAAGGTGTCAAGATCTGCCAGGTGTTCAAGCACTTCAGAAGCCACGATCGCGTCAAATGCTTCTTCATTTCCATCTTCTTCAGCAAGCTCTTCCAGGGTGCATGCACGATACCGCACTCGTCCTCTAAGCGCAGGATCAAGGGACGAGTGCAGCTCTGCTGTCCGCACGCTCACCTCCACCGGGTCAACACCCAACACCTCGGCACCCATCCGCCCTAAGGGCTAATGGAATCAAACGTGAGAAAGAATCAGAACAGCTGCATTTGGTTAAAAAGCTGGTGATGGTGTGGAAAGTGAAAAGATGAGGTACCTCAGTGAGCAGACCTCCACCACAGCCCACATCCAGTATCCTAAGCTCAGCCAGGGGGCGACCCATCTGACCTCCACCGTGCAAAGTCAACAGGTTATCACTGGAAATCAAAGAGCAGCGAGAAAAAGATCAGCATATCCTCCTCATCCACCTTGTTTCTGTGGTCTGTGATCATAAGACTAATTTAATAAATAGTATATAATCTGTAAGGAATAAAACACATGGGGACATGCTCTTATAGAAAAATAAGTCAACCAAGCAGTGGTCTGATGTAGTCTGCAAAGTGGAGTTATGCGTACTACTTTTAAGTTGATTATTTTCATACAAAAGCAAGACTTGGTGTGCTTTATTCCTCTTATACCACAGCACTCTACTAATTATTGCTATTTTTAGTGTATTTAAAAAAAATACCATACAATTTATCCAAAATTGTGTGGAATTTGTATACTGACCGGATGAAGGGTACTCTTAGCTCATTCAGGGCATGAAGAGGTGCAAATTCACCTTGAATGTCCCACCATTTATTGGCCAGAACCTGGAACTTCCTGACCTCAGCCGGGTCCAGAGTGCTTTTGGAGACAAAACGGACACTGGAGATATGGACACTAGAAGAGAAAAGGGGCATGCTCATAACTCCATAAACTTATCAACATAAACTTTATCTACACAGTACATTATTTCAGAGTGCTCTTCATATAGGAAATTGAAATTTACTCCTGACAAAGAAATAGGAACCAACTAATGACTACACACACACACACACACACACACACACACACACACACACCACTTTAATGTAATAAAATACTCAATTTCAAAATAAAATTAACAGCATAGGCCATCGTAAACAATGCCGTTTTGATTTGTATTGAACTTGACCTCTGATCTCATCTTCATCCGCTTTATCCGGGGCCGGGTCGCGGAGGCAGCAGTCTGAGCATGGAAGCCCAAACTTCCCTTTCCCCAGATACCTTGGCCAGCTCCTCGGGAAGAACACCGAGGCGTTCCCAGGCCAGCCGAGAGACATAGTCCCTCCAGCGTGTCCTGGGTCTTCCCCGGGGCCTCCTCCCCTCGGGGAGACGTCCAGGAGGCATCCGAAAGAGATGCCCGAGCCACCTCAGCTGATTCCTCTCAATGTGGAGGAGCAGCGGCTCTACTCCGAGCTCCTCCCAAGTGACTGTGCTTCTCACCCTAAGGGAGCGTCCAGCCACCCTGTGAAGGAAACTCATTTCTGCCACTTGTATCTGCGATCTTGTTCTTTCGGTCATTACCCAAAGCTCATGACCATAAGTGAGAGTCGGAATGTAGATCGACCGGTAAATCGAGAGCTTTGCCTTTTGGCTCAGCTCCTCCTTCACCACGACGGACCAGTAAAGCGACCTCATCACTGCGGAGGCTGCACCGATCCACCTGTCGATCTCACACACCATCCTTCCCTCACTCGTGAACAAGATCCCGAGATACTTAAACTCCTCCACTTGAGGCAGGACTTCTCCACCAACCTGGAGAGGGCAAGCCACCCTTTTCCGGTCGAGAACCATGGCCTTGGAGGTGCTGATTCTCATCCCAGCCGCTTCACACTCGACTGCAAACCACCCCAGTGCATGCTGAAGGTCCTGGTTTGAAGAAGCCAACAGGACATCATCTGCAACAAGCAGAGATGAAATCCTGAGATTCCCAAACAGGATTCCTTCCGGCCCCTGGCTGCACCTAGAAATTCTGTCCATAAGAATTATGAACAGAACCGGTGACAAAGGGCAGCCCTGCCAGAGTCCAACATGCACTGGGAACAGGTCTGACTTACTGCCGGCAATGCGAACCAGACTTCTGCTCCATTCGTACAGGGACCGGACAGCCCTTAGCAAAGAGCCCCGAACCCCATACTCCCGAAGCACCCGCCCACAGAATACCACGAGGGACACGGTCGAATGCCTTCTCCAGATTCACAAAGCACATGTGGACTGGTTGGGCAAACTCCCATGAACCCTCGAGCACCCTATGAAGGGTATAGAGCTGGTCCAGTGTTCCATGACCAGGATGAAAACCGCATTGTTCCTCCTGGATCAGAGGTTTGACTATTGGCCGAATTCTCCTCTCCTGGAGTAAACCTTCCCGGGAAGGCTGAGAAGCGTGATTCCCCTATAATTGGAGCACACTCTCCGGTCCCCTTTCTTAAAAAGAGGGACCACCACCCCAGAGGCACTATCCCCGACCACCACGCGATGCTGCAGAGGCGTGTCAGCCAAGACAGCCCCACAACATCCACAGACTTGAGATACTCGGGGCGGATCTCATCCACCCCCGGTGCCTTGCCACCAAGGAGCTTGAAAACCACCTCAGTGACTTCGGCTTGGGTAATGGACGAGTCCACCTCTGAGTCATCAACCTCCGCTTCCTCAATGGAAGATGTGACGGTGGGATTGAGGAGATCCTCGAAGTATTCCTTCCACCGCCCGACAATGTCCCCAGTCGAGGTCAACAGCTCCCCACCCACACTGTAAACAGTGTTGGCAGAGTACTGCTTCCCCCTCCTGAGGCGCCGGACGGTTTGCCAGAATTTCTTCGAGGCCGACCGACAGTCCTCCTCCCAGTTCCGAGTTTTTGCCTCCGCAACTACCCAAGCTGCGGCACGCCTGGCCTGCCAATACCTGTCAGCTGCCTCCAGAGTCCCGGAGGCCAACATGGCCCGATAGGACTCCTTCTTCAGCTTGATGGCGTCCCTTACTTCCGGTGTCCACCACTGGGTTCGGGGATTCCCGCCATGACAGGCACCGGAGACCTTGCGGCCACAGCTCCGAACAGCTGCGTCTACAATGGAGATAGAGAACATGGTCCACTCAGACTCAAAGTCCCCCGCCTCCCTCGGAAGCCGGGAGTTAAAGACCTCCCCGACAGAGTGCTCGGCCAGACGTTCCCAGCAGACCCTCACCATACGTTTGGGCCTGCCAGGTCTGTCTGGCTTCCTCCTCCGCCAGCGGATCCAACTCACTACCAGGTGAGGGGCTCAGAGAGAGGCTGAGCTGTCAACTGACCTCTGATAAGTGCTTTTATAAAGGTAAACAAATATGACATAAGTATTGTTTGTTCTGAAACTGACTCTCACCGTCTTGTCTTGCCCTCAGAGTGTGTGGGCTGTTTATGTCCCGTCCAGCTGGTATGTGAGCGCTTCAGCACAACACACTGACATTCATTTGTCGGATATTCTATCGCAGGTCTCGGCCATTTTAATCTGGACTTGAAAAACACAAAGCCAGCAAGCCGTACAGAACTATTAACAAACATACCTGCGAGTTATTTAGTCTCACATTTCACGATACATTGCAATTACTTCAATGTGACCGCACAGGTCCGTCACAGAATTGCGTCAGGAGAAACTGAACAGTGGAAAACAAGTTCCGGGGTGCTCAAAGCTCCTGTTTTTAAATACAGCAAATTTAATTAGATTAGATTGAATTAAGTTAAATTAAATACATATAATTTCCCACACTTTCCTAAAATTAATCGAGTTTTGCTAGGCAATTATGCTAACTGGAATCTAAACTCGTTGGTGGGAAAAATCAATCAGTTCTATTAAATTATTAAAACTGAAGTGGCGGCCATTTTGAATCCAGAATCCCTTCAAATATACTTTAAAATTACATTTTACAGACTCATTCGCGTTTTTTAAAATTACTTCACTGGAATTACCTCACTAAATAGCAAGTTGGGATGACTGCACTAATACTGTAAGAATAGATACTAGATGGACAGATAAAATTCCACGATTCCTTCAAGCCCAAACTCCAGAGCTTGAAGCAGCCGGTATAATCTGTACAAGCGAAGTTTAGACACAATGTAATGGACACAGGGATTTGAAAACTTTTAAAGAGAGAGCCGGGCAGCATTCCCAACTCCTTTCAGGGGAAAGTGTAGCGCTTACTCAAAAGAGTCGCTAGAAGTCACCAGATGACGTCACGTGTTCATTTGCATATTCATTTGAACTGTACGTTAATTTGCATATCAAATAGTGTGACCTGGATAGGCTCCAGCTTGCCTGCAACCCTGTACAGGATAAGCAGTTACGGATAATGGATGGATGGATAGTGTGACATGAAGATTTTATGAAGCTACTTACATAAATTTATAGTTTTATCAGAATAGAAAATAATTGATTATAACTTAAGTATTTGGTCATGACACCAGAAACCAATTATTTACATAGAATACTATACTTTCTAGTCTACAGAGCCCCACTCATGACACTAAATTAAACAAAAAAAAAAACACTATAATGTATGTCTGTGGATATATATATATATATATATATATATATATATATATATATATATATATATATATATAGTGGTGCTTGAAAGTTTGTGAACCCTTGAGAATTTTCTATATTTCTGCATAAATATGACCTAAAACATCATCAGATTTTCACACAAGTCCTAAAAGTAGATAAAGAGAACCCAGTTAAACAAATGAGACAAAAATATTATACTTGGTCATTTATTTATTGAGGAAAATGATCCAATATTGCATATCTGTGAGTGGCAAAAGTATGTGAACCTTTGCTTTCAGTATCTGGTGTGACCCCCTTGTGCAGCAATAACTGCAACTAAACGTTTCCGGTAACTGTTGATCAGTCCTGCACACCGGCCTGGAGGAATTTTAGCCCATTCCTCCATACAGAACAGCTTCAACTCTGGGATGTTGGTGGGTTTCCTCACATGAACTGCTCGCTTCAGGTCCTTCCACAATGTTTCGATTGGATTAAGGTCAGGATTTTGACTTGGCCATTCCAAAACATTAACTTTATTCTTCTTTAACCATTCTTTGGTAGAACGACTTGTGTGCTTAGGGTCGTTGTCTTGCTGCATGACCCATCTTCTCTTGAGATTCAGTTCATGGACAGATGTCCTGACATTTTCCTTTAGAATTTGCTGGTATAATTCAGAATTCATTGTTCCATCAATGATGGCAAGCCGTCCTGGTCCAGATGCAGCAAAACAGGCCCAAACCATGATACTACCACCACCATGTTTCACAGATGGGATAAGGTTCTTATTCTGGAATGCAGTGTTTTCCTTTCTCCAAACATAACGCTTCTCATTTAAACCAAAAAGGTCTATTTTGGTCTCATCCATCCCAAAACATTTTTCCAATAGCCTTCTGGCTTGTCCACATGATCTTTAGCAAACTGCAGACGAGCAGCAATGTTCTTTTTGGAGAGCAGTGGCTTACTCCTTGCAACCTTGCCATGCACACCATTGTTGTTCAGTGTTCTCCTGATGGTGGACTCAGGAACATTAGCATTAGCCAATGTGAGAGAGGCCTTCAGTTGCTTAGAAGTTACCCTGGGGTCCTTTGTGACCTCGCCAACTATTACATGCCTTGCTCTTGGGATGATCTTTGTTGGTCAACCAATCCTGAGGAGGGTAACAATGGTCTTGAATTTCCTCCATTTGTATACAATCTGTCTGACTGTGGATTGGTGGAGTCCAAACTCTTTAGAGATGGTTTTGTAACCTTTTCCAGCCTGATGAGCATCAACAACACTTTTTCTGAGGTCCTCAGAAATCTCCTTTGTGCCATGATACACTTCTACAAACATGTGTTGTGAAGATCAGACTTTGATAGATCCCTGTTCTTTAAATAAAACAGGGTGCCCACTCACACCTGATTGTCATCCCATTGATTGAAAACACCTGACTCTAATTTCACCTTCAAATTAACTGCTAATCCTAGAGGTTCACATACTTTTGCCACTCACAGATATGTAATATTGGATCATTTTCCTCAATAAATAAATGATCAAGTATAATATTTTTGTCTCATTTGTTTAACTGGGTTCTCTTTATCTACTTTTAGGACTTGTGTGAAAATCTGATGTTGTTTTAGGTCATATTTATGCGGAAATATAGAAAATTCTAAAGGGTTCACAAACTTTCAAGCACCACTGTGTGTGTATATATATATATATATATATATATATATATATATATATATATACACACACACATTTTACTAATTGGTTGGTACATTGTATTCCTTTCCTTGTTTTAGTTAAACTATGGCCACGCAGTCTCCGTACTGTCCATACCATAATATACAGGTGTTTTCAGTGGCCTAAATGAGAGCAACGCATTAATAAAGAGCAGGCTATGCTATTCAGAATGAATTAGTAAAACGTGGCCATGAGTTAACTAAAACAAAGGAACAAATTATTAAAACTAGAAAAGCACTCGGAGAGCGCAGACCTCCGCCAAGAATCCTTTAAAAAAATCCAGGATCCAGAAGGTGATCCGGATCACCGCCAAAATTTAATGGATTGTTACTTGTGCCCAGTCACACCTCTGGAAAAAATTTCGAAGCAATCCGTTCATTACTTTTTCCATAATGTTGCTAACAGACAAACCAACAAACAAACAAACAAACAAACGCTACCGAAAACATAACCTAATTGGCGGAGGTAATGACAGAACAATTAGATATTGTAGGAATTAAATAGTAAAACATGAGACACACACACACTTTCTCATGAGCAGGGCTCTGTACTATTCTATAGTATGTATGTGTGTATTATTTTTATTTGTATTATTTACATATTGTACTTTCTATCTGGGGTGGCACGGTGGTGTAGTGGTTAGCGCTGTCGCCTCACAGCAAGAAGGTCTGGGTTCGAGCCCTGTGGCCGGCGAGGGCCTTTCTGTGCGGAGTTTGCATGTTCTCCCCATGTCCGCATGGGTTTCCTCCGGGTGCTCCGGTTTCCCCCACAGTCCAAAGACATGCAGGTTAGGTAATTGGTGGCTCTAAATTGACCGTAGGTGTGAATGTGAATGGTTGTTTGTCTGCGTCAGCCCTGTAATGACCTGGTGACTTGTCCAGGGTGTACCCTGTGAGAGCCCATAGTCAGCTGGGATTGGCTCCAGCTTGCCCGCGACCCTGTATGTACAGGATAAGCAGCTACAGATAACTGATGGATGGGATGTACTATGCATGTGACAAAAGTGAATTAGTTCTAATTACAGAAAACAAAAACAAGCAGTGCTAATGAGCAGCTGGGAAACAGACATGAAGGAAAACCATTACTAATCAAATAACTTGCGTTTATTACTTGTTAATGTCACCAGGAAGCAAGTTTAAAAACAACCACTGAAGTGCATTGTGGAAAAAAAACAATGATCAGTGATTGGTCATTGGGAACTTTGGAGAACTTGCCAGGTTTTACACACAACCTTTATAACCAGCAGCTGTGAAATGAGCTGGAGAACCATATTGAG
The DNA here is from genome assembly GCF_027579695.1 of Neoarius graeffei. Taxonomy (NCBI): domain Eukaryota; kingdom Metazoa; phylum Chordata; class Actinopteri; order Siluriformes; family Ariidae; genus Neoarius; species Neoarius graeffei. The sequence continues at coordinate 17,472,132 of NC_083591.1, read as the reverse complement.
TGTAGAATGGTCATTAACGTTTGTCCAAAAAGTTCTTCGATTTATCTCTAGGTTCTGCTTTAAAACTAAGCCGCCTAAAAAGAAGGACCAAATCTAGTGACAAAGGCACAAATGTGGCAAAACGGGCTCTAGAGCACTGGACAGGGTGCCAGGGGTTGAACAACTTCAGTGAGTTTACTACCAATGTAACGATCAGTGGCAATTAAAACAGAAAAATGTGAAATTGGTACATAATTTGACTTCACAAAAAACCCTGAAGTGTTCGAAATTTTTAAACAATCTGAAGAACATTAGGGTAAACAGCACCTCTCACTATAAAATGCATCACGGTATCCGGTTATTTAGCACAAAAGTCTTTTAGTACAACTCTGGATTATGGTCACAATAATTGAAACTCATCTTGATATAGGAAGGGTTTTATTATGATTGCTTAGGGACTGGAAGCCAGAATTTCTGCTGCTGTGTATGTTAAGTGTGGAAATGCATCTATAGTCATGGTCAATGCATGTGCAAGAAACATGTTGCTGTGACGTCAAAACATCAGTTTCACTTGGCAAAGTTAACAGTTTTAATTATTCTATTACAAGTAATAAATCAGTGCCTTTTTCTCATGATAAATTTCACTTTCACAAACAAATTTTTCTCAACTTATTGGCATGTACATGCAAATCTTGGAAAAGTTCATTTCCTTTTCTTCATCAGTGTTCTCTTTTCATCTTTACTTTTCTTTCTTCCTGCAGTTACCTATTTTTACACAATTTTCAGGACATTTATCGACATTTTCAGACACTGGCTTTTAGTGGCGTCCCCAAGCAGAGCAATCTAAAATTGTTGTAATAACAATGGAATAGATGGCGAAAACTTTCACTTCTGTAATCCTATTGTTGCCTTTAAATTGAGCACTCAGTTAAGTAGCCAATAAGAGTTTCTAAAAGAAAGCTGTGATCCATCCGATAAGTATAAAAGCAGAGGGTCCCATAACTAAAGATCATTCTATCACTACTTGATTACGCATAGATAAAAGATTAAGTGTTCTTGGATCTTGTGTTAAAGAACTTACAGTTGTACTAAGAAACATTAGAACTTGGCTAAAAGACTTTGGATTTGTGCTAAAGAACCGTAAACCTGCATCACAACATGCCAGTTCCTGAGTCAGTCTAACACTGCCCACTATTTCACTACTATTCTTATTAATTCTATGAATACTATTAATACCGAATATGCTTCAGTTAAACATTGCTACTACTGATATCACGTTACTGATTTTTAAAAAAATTAATCTGATTGCACAGCTTTGGGTGTAGGTGGTGCAGTACCACAGTTCCAGGGTGTTTGAGCCTGAGCTCGAGTTTCTGTGCTTGTCCTCCATATCCGTGTGGATTTCTTCTGGCCTCTTTGGTTTCCTCCCATGTTCCAAAAATATGGTGGGAGGTGAATCTGCCACATTGGCTACTAAACCGTCCCTAGGTGCGAATATACAAATGGCCTAAGCCTCATTCAGAGGTCTCCCAGAGCCAGTCAGATTACAACCTTCAAACGACCCCACCCCACTTACTCCCTGTATCTTGTGGGAGGAGAGTGACACTTGCCTATCACAGGTGTACGTTAGCACATGTATAAATTGGAGAGATAACACCAGACTGGAAAAAATAGGTAATAAGAATAAGACAAAAACTCAAGCTGAACAGAAAAAAAGCACTCTTATTTTATTGGACACTTTACATTAGATTAATTATCTCACCGTTTTAAGGGCTTTAAAATGTTACAGCTTCAAGTTCCTATATCAACTACTAATGCGGAGTCTTTCATAACATAAGGCCAAATTAACCTTATTGTTCAAAACTTATCACAGACATTGCTTAAAAATGAACACATATTTACAGTGTGGGTTTGAGTGCAGAGTTCACCTACAACGCTGCCTCCATAACGAGACAAGCCCTTTAAACTCATGGAATTTTAAAATAAGTGAGAAAGCGCAGGAATCCTCAGCGCCTGCGACGGCTCGGGGAGTTCGACCTGCGGAGAAATGGAACACACACACGGAGCGAACATCAGTGTTATCTCGCTCTCTCACTCGCACAGTCACACCTCACAGCTTGTAGCATCAACACAAAACAGAACAAGGAGCAGGGTTAAATGTACAATGGCTCAGTACAACATAGATTATTGCTCTAGGTCTTGAAAATCCATTTTAAAAAATAGATAAAATGGGTAAAAATGCATGTGTGGAATTAAAGTGTTAAAAATAACATTAATACAATGTTACACATCACAGACATGGATTAAATATATGAAAAAAGGAAAAAGGGTAAAAATGGATACTACCTTGATCGCGATTTAGACTTGTGTTTGCGGCTTGCCTTCTTACCAGACTTGTGCGATTTTTCCGTTGACCTTGATCGACTACGTTTGGTTTTTTTAGACTTTCTGCCTTTGCTAATTTCAGGGGACGGGGACCTGCTGGAGTCAGAATCCGAGTACTTTCTGTTTGATCTATTCGAACTCTTTCTACTAGACCTGCTATCCTGTCGGGAAATAGTGTCGCTCTCTCGCCGCTTCTTCTTTGATCTGCTCTCTTCCTCTCTGGCTGAGCTAATGTCCCTATCTCTCTCTCGTTCCCTTTCTCGCTCCCTTTCCCTGTCCTTTTCCCTTTCCTTCTCTCTCGCCTTTTGCTTGTCTCTCTTTTTCTCTAGCTCCTTGTCTCGTTTCTTCTTCTCCTTCTCATGGCTTGGGCTCCTCTCTTTCCTCCTCTCTCTGTCTCTGCTTCTCGTTCTCCTCCTTCGACTGTGGCTGCGGCTGCGCCGTCTATCACGGCTGCGACTGCGCTTCCTGTAGCGAGCGGCACTCCGGTCCCGACTGCTCCGTCTCCTCTCCCTGTCTCCGCGTTCTGAATGATTCCTGCGGGAGCTCCGACTGCGACTGCGGCTGCGCCTGCGATTCCCGCGTGAAGCGGAGCGACTGCGCCTCCTCTTCCTGCGTGGAGAGGAAGAACGGGATGAAGAGGAAGAGGACGTGGAGGATGAAGATGATGACACGGAAGAGGAGGAAGACGAGCTGGAGGAGGACGTGCGGCTGCGGCGTGACCCTGAATGCTTCACCTCACTAACTTCTGACCTGTGGCCTAACTCCACCTCCCTGTCTTTAATTTCCTGTTTGTGTTTGGTATCTGACTGTTCCTCCTCATGACTTTCTCGCTCCCTTTCCCTGCTCCCTAGGCCTGGGGGTTCTGGTAAAAACACACATACAAAACAAAAATTAACAACATTCTCTGACATAATGACCTTATAGACTATGACTTACAGGCTAAAATATTTCGGTAAGGGTTAAGGGGGCAGACAGAGTGACCAGGAGGTTAAAGCAACAGCAACAAGGGCAGCTTGGGATAAAAAGAATGTAGTCTGGGGCAATAGGACCATGAAATGTGTGTGAATGATTCTTACCTGGGTTAGTAATAACACGCTCCTCCAGCTCCTGTCTTTCCTGCTCCTTGCGCCGAAACGCGTCCTGTTTCTGGCGAATCCGGTGCCGCAGCTCCTCTTCATCCGTATCAGAGGAGTCCGAGCCCTTCACGCTACGCTCATCGTCGCTCTCATCTGATCCATATGCCCCGAGGCCGCCTGCAGCCATAAAATCGTTTATTATTTTTTCAATAATCACAGAAAATAATTACTCTCCCTGCTTACACTTGTTCTCTGGTATGAAGACAGATGTGTTTAACTCAAGCTAACATTAAGACGAAGTTGCCCTAATGAGAGCAAGTGTGACATTATGTAAGCTTAACAGTGTGAGGTTACTATTACATTAGTGTAATATTAGCATGACATCAAAGTGAAGTTGTTAGCATGATGTTGTAGTGAGGACAGCTGTACTATAAGTACATTATCATGATGCTGACATGAGATGTGTCCGTGTGGGGTTAGTGTTCGACTCATCATGAACATAACATTCTGCTTGAGGTTTTCATAAATGTGTTTTGCTGATACAGCAGATATATTTAAAAAGAGCTTTCAAACACACACCTTCTTTAATGTGGCTTTCTAGGTAATGAAGCATGCTCTTAATGACAAACACTTTAACCTCATGTGTCAACAAATAATATACTCTCAAGCAAGCACGTAACCGCTTAATAATCTTCTATTTAAAAAACAAAAACAAGAAGTGACAGAATAAGTTATGCCTATATAGACACCCCCCTCCCCCTAACCCTGTCCTTTGATCCCTGACCCTGTCTGAGGAAGTGTGCACTTACCGAGGGAGGAGAGAGAAGCCAGTGCACTGGACTGTGCCAGCTGTTTTGCAGGAGCTTTGATTCACATCAACAACAGGAACAACATGTTAAAACACAAAGCCACCATTTTCTCTCTCAAAGCCTCTAGACAGGAGGGTACACTGATAACACAATATTGACAAGCATCGCCTTGGCAAGAACAAAATAAAAAAAAAAAAATGGAGAGAAGAAGAGGGTTAACAAACAAGCACATACACAGAGCAGTAGAGGGAGAGAACCAGTCTGTACTAATGAAGTGGGTCTCTGGAAAAAGACATCCATTAGTAACAGTTCTCGTCTTGTAGAGGATTTTTTTTCCTGTCTTTTTTTTTTTGCATTTGCAGAGAATGGCTGATGTTATAAACATTAATACCAGCTCATCTAAATTAGGCTTTCACATTTGGGAAATCAATCAATGCGTAAGACTGAGTGAGAAACTGCATCTTTCCTTCATTGCCAAACTGGAAGGCACGGCAGAATGGGCAGAACAGGAGAGGACTCAGACCTTTGCTGGCTTTGCGATGCGTCTCTAAGGCCACGCGAATGATTTCTTCATTCGTCACCTCGAGCAGAACTTCGGTCAGAAGTGTTTTGGTCAACTGCATCTGTGCGAAATGATGAGACATCCACGTGAAGTATGCTCTTGAGACATCATACTGCACTTTGATAGGAATGTAAGCATGTGCTGAGATGATAAAAATCAGGCATCAATAATTAGAGTAAGCTTAACTTAGTCAGCATTATTCTATCCACATTCACTGGATATGAGCAATCGCGCGCTCTGATTGGCTACTCTACTACTAGGCCGGGGTGGCCAACCAGTTGGAGACCAAGAGCCACATTTTTTACTGTGTTACCGCAAAGAGCCACATCATACACATGGGCACACGAACATGACCCATCCCTTCCTCTCTCTCTCTCTCTCTCACACACACACACACACACACACACACACACACACACACACACACACCTCTGCTCAGCCAGATTAATAGTAAAATGTCACACACCAACATATTTACTCCTACAGTACTAAGACCACAGGCTGAGGCCAGTCATTTTTAACAGTGAACATTGTGTGCACTTACTATGCATGCTACTTAGTGGGACTTATGGTCATTACCAAAAAAAAGCCACACCATACACATGACCGCACATGAACATCCCCCCCCCCCCCCCCCCGACACACACGCTCACGCACGCACCTCTGCTCAGCCAGATTAATAGTAAATGTCACAGACCAACATGAGAGAAATTTACTCCTTCAGTCAGTACTAATACCACAGGCCAGTCATTTACAGCAATCAATATTGTGTGCACTTTACTATGCATGTTGCTTTGAAATGAGCTAATGACGACTGATATATAAGGCAGAATGGCTTGCCATTATGTTCAACAAAAAAGTATAAACTCTCCCACTCTGTTAAAAATGTCCTATGTTCGTCTTCATATTTTCGTTTTGCTATGCATTTTTTCATTGCCATTTTGAGAGGCTACTTGACACAAGATACACCTTGCCCAAAATCTTAGCGATTATCTCACACACGCGCATTTGACACGACCTGAACATACCGTAATATACCCAAGCAAAGATGCATTTGATGAAAATACCATACTGAACTCAAGCAAAGCGCACACGCACATTAAAAAAAATAAAAATACACAAACTTCGATATGAACGCAAGAGCCACATGACACTGGGCAAAGAGCCGCATGCGGCTCGCGAGCCGGCCACCCAAGTACTAGGCTATTGGCTCATATACCATGAATAGAGAAAAACAAAATGGTGGAGCGTGTTGCTGAACCAACCGAGGACAAAATAAAAACTCTACTCAAAAACAAAACCCAAAAAATACAAAAGCAGCAAAATGTGGAATGAAAGTATTTGATGGTAAGAACGTATCTTTTTTTTTTTTTCCACAAAATTATAATAGCATTTTTGACAAATTGTTCTGGTCATTTCGCCGGTTTGTTTACATTCTTCATCTTTAAGCATTAAATTATGTTGAATTTTTTTTAGACTGGTTCAAAAGCTCAAAGTTTGAAAATTACATAACTGCAATGTCCAAGGAAGAATTACCGTATTTTTCAGACTATAAGTCGCACTTTTTTTCATGGTTCGGCTGGCCATGCGACTTATACTCCGGTGCGACGTATATATGTTTTGTTTTTTTTTTCACCGCGGAATAACTGGAGCTGATGCTGAGTCTGACGACAGCCACGCAGAAGAAGAGGAAACGGCGCTTCATCTGCCGCTGGAGGCAGAGTTGTTCAGAAGCGACACCGAGGATGAGGAATTCAATGGATTTGCTGATTTGGAGTGAAATCATCAGCTTGATAAACTTGATTGACCTGTGTTTTATTATTAATGATAGGCCTATAGTTATTTAAATAAGTTATGTAGTGATTTTAGGCAGTGCTTAATTTGTGAAGTGGGAGGTCCCAGAACGCAGGAGGTGGGTGGGTCCGGCGACTCAAAAAAAAAAAAAAGGTGGGGGATGGTTCACTATAACTTTACGCACATGCGCTTATTGTGTGTGTAAAATAATAATAATAATAATAATAATAACAGACATTATGATCTTAGAAAACGCTTTAGTGACAAACAGTTACAGACAGTAATATGTCGTGATATTATATTATAAAATATTAATTTTTATTAGTCTATATATTAAATTATATATTACATTTATCTTCTAAAATAACAGACTGTACTCATCACAACCGGTTTATTTCACCATTGGAGATCAGATCACACAAGACATGAGTTAAATGACTCATTTTAAGGATTTAAGTAGGGGATTTAAAAGCGGTGTTTTTTTTTTTTTTTTTCACTAGACGGTTGTTTTTCCTACCATACCTGTCTTTGGAGATGATATACCTATAGCCTACTTGACCTCTGATTTGATGAAATAAAATTCGACAAAAATGAAGAATGACTCTCCTCGATGATGACTACAGCTTTAATAACAAAGATGAAAGAGCCATGGGGCGATAATAAGCCCTACCGGTAAAAATATTCTAAAAGCAAACTGATTAATGCATCAGTAATAGGCTACTAATATTAGTTATAATAATAATATAGGCTATTAGTAATAACGATAGTGATAGTATTAAAGATAGTAGTAGATATTTAAAATAATCAGACTAGGCTACTTACAGGGCAAAGGGCGCGTTATCACTGCTCAGCTGTTCGTTTATTAAATAAACAATGCAGTCGCGCAGTAACCGCGCGCCGCTTATCAGATAGAATCACAGATTCTATGGATAGAATAACCCTTCAAAAAAGTGCGACTTATAGTCCGGTGCGACGTATATATGTTTTTTTCGTCTTCATAATGCATTTTTTGGCTGATGCGACTTAAACTCCGGAGCGACGTATAGTCCGGAAAATACGGTAAATAAATGTCTAAAGCTATTCTATACCTCGGCACGACAGCAAGACGGCACTTTCTACAAAAAAGCAACACTAAAGTCAATTCATGCAGCCATCGATAAGTTTTTAAGAAGTCCACCTAGATGGAAATGATTTTGTTGAACTTTTATTTTCAAAAAAAAAAAAAAATGCTCCGTTTCTCAAAATCCAGTGAATGAGGATAGAATAAAACAGTTATTCCACTCAATCTCATCGTACATGGCTTACAGCTGACTACATGGCTATCAGCTCATGTACGACTCGATTTCGTGGAATAACTGTTAAATATTAAGTGTAACACAAGCCAGGCTTTTTGTGTGTGTGTGTGTGTGTGTGTGTGTGTGTGTGTGTGTGTGTGTGTGTGAGAGAGAGACTGACCAGCTGAAACTCTCGCTCCTCTTCCGTCATTTCTGGTTCGCTCTGCTCCTCATGTACAGGTGATGGAAGTTTCACCATAACATTTTCCTCTGCATCTTCACCCTCATCACCTTCCTCATCACTTTCCTGAAGCAGAGAGAAAACACATTTGCATCCATTATAAACAATATCAGAGTACCCTCATTTTGATTTGGTCTTTCATTTCATGCATATTACCTAGCAAATCAGTTTTTTACGTAATCAGAGAAGAGGCAGTGTTTCGCATCTGTATCTCCTCTGTCAGGCTTTACTGTTTAGATTGATATAGTACACTAATTACTAATGATTATGCACTAAATGCACTTGCGTGTATTTGGGACATGCAAGTGCACTGTGTGATGGAAAGGGTGTGATCCAGGACACGTGGCGCAAACACCTACAAACTTGCTCTTGCGTGGCACCCGAACTCCGTCTCCCTCCTCCTCTGCTGCATTGTTGTCTTTTTCATCGTGAGCCACGTCTGCACGCTCTTTCTCCATCCTCTCCTTCTCCAGCTTCTTCTGCTTCTCTCGGTCCATTTTCTCAAGGCCTTCTCGAATCCATGCAGGCAGAGTGCGCCTTTTCACTGCATCTGAAGTTGAGATTGAGAGCAAAACATCAGAGATGAACATAGAAAAGATATACTACATACCGAGTACGAAGTTGTTTAGAATCTGGCTTCTGTCTCTGATAAATAACATTTAATTGCTTTCGTGGGTGAAAATGTTGACATTAGCAAGTTTAAAAAAAAAAAAGTAATTAAACAAAAAACAAAAATTATGCAGGTGTTCATACTGAATTCAGTATCTTATAATTAAGATTTCAGAACCATGGTAATGTGCGTGTGTGTGTGTATATATAAAGACTTACCAATAACTGGCGCTTCTGTTTTGATGCCCATTTGCCCGGGTGATCTGGGTCGGTCCGGTCTGAATCCTGGCATCCTGTCTCGCCTGTTTTGGGGGCCATCGGGCCAAAATGGTGGGGGAAACCCAGCGCCAGGAGGGCCAAATGCGCCATGCTTTAAAAAATAAAAAATAAATCCTAAGAAAGCCAGCAATATTCAATTCAAATTTAAAACGAATTTGTATCACCTTTATATTGGTCGCTTAATTGATATGCAACTGATTACATGCCACATTTGTTTATCACAACTAACAACAATAATTCAAAACTTGGCATCAATATTAAGTTTTATATGGAGAAGAAGCCTTTGTTACATGCACACTCAAGCACAGTGAAATTTGTTCTGTGTTTAACCCATTTGAAGCATTGAACACACACGTGAGCAATGAGCGTGCACACATACCCAGAGCAGTGGGCAGCTATGCTACAGCGCCTGGGGAGCAGTTGGGGGTTAGGTGCCTTGCTCAAGGGCACTTCAACCCAAGGCTGCCCCATGTTAACCTAACCTGCATGTCTTTGGACTGTGGGGGAAACCGGAGCACCCGAAGGAAACCCACACAGACATGAGGAGAACATGCAAACTCCACACAGAAAGGCCCCCATCGACCACTGAGCTCGAACCCAGAACCTTCTTGCTGTGAGGTGACCGTGCTAACCAGTACACCACCGTGCCATCCCTCCATACAAATATCCCCACGTGTAAAACGGTGAAAGCTTCTTTTTTTTTATTGGTCTCTTTTAATAAAATAAATACAGCTTTGCAGCATTAAATCTGATTTGTACCTGATAATCAAACTGGTTGACTGGCATTGGAGTGACGGGGTAGTGTTCGGGCCCACTGTTGAACCCATGACTGTTCTGGCTGAAGACGTGATGTGGGTCGTTGGTGAACTCGGCGCTGTCCTGGCTGTTACTGTCCTCGGATGGATTTACAATGTCCATTGGTGCTGGAGCTGGAGGAATCCACGTCTGATCTGCAGGAGGAGGGGGAGGAGGAGGAGGAGGAGGAGGAGGAGGTTGGCTGTGCATCCCCCATTCTATACAAGAGCAACAGTACAGAAATTAACAACATCAGTGAACATCAAGAAGGTGTACCAAGTGTCACAAATGGCAGTGGACATCTGATGTAGTCTTACCAACATTTTCTCTCCGTCCATTAAAAGTTTATAAAAAAAAAAAAAAAAAAAAAGGTGGGGGTGGGGAATGTTTTCATCGAAAGACAAATTAGCTAACTGAGGAAAAAAAAAAATCATAGCTCTTTCGCACTAAAGTGATACGACAGAGCCACTCAGAAGTCTGGAATTGTTTTATTGTTGCCATTTACAAATACAGGCACCAAAGTATAGTGGGCAATGCTTGAAAAACCGCATGTCCGATCGTCCGAGACGTCTAAAGTCTGTTCAAGGACGAGTAAAACTTTAATGGTAATCATCCGATTGGACGACAAACATTAGTGCTGGCAACCTAAGCAACACAGGCAACCGCTCCATGGTGCAAGTTTGAACTGTCAGACCGGCAGTAGCATATTTCAATATTATTATTATTATTATTATCATCATCATTATTCTGCAAAGTGAATCACGCATCGTGACATCTGACTCCTCCTCAAAACAAAGTTCACCTGTATCTATCGAAAAGCTTGTTTTCCTGGACTGGTTCCCGTATAAAATTAATCCTACCAAGCGTCAGAGATATTAACTGTATGTTCACTCTGTGCTGAGAGCAGGGAACCAGTCTAAAGTAGCTTGTCTCGTTTCACGGGAAATGCATTAAAAAGTTTTATTCATCAACATGACAATATATAAAAGTACAAAAAATATTTTGAGGAAATTCAAATTTCCTTGCTTTTGGTTATAATTTGTTTCCTTGCTTTTGGTTATAATTTGTCGAAGTATGCGTGTTTGAGTGTACTGGAAAAGCTCAGCTCAGAGGGGTTCACCTAACAACATAATTATACCAATTGGCTAAAGGCGACGAGGGTCAAGGACATCATGTGCCAACGGCGCTGTTGAAGCAGGCAGGTGTCAAACTTGGAATTTTTATATCGCAATTGGAGTTAATAATAAACGAGATCACTGAATAATGTTCGTTACCTCAAACCAGTATGTTTTATATTTATATATATGATTTTTAAAATTGTTTTTGATGGTTTCATATATTTTTGTAATATCTTTATTTTTTAAATATTTATCAACATACTGCCATTGTGGCACGGGAGCCTGTGATTGGTGGACAGCCAACAAAGGGTGTCTCTCATTGGTTGTAAATTGTGACATAAAAATCGTAAACACATACGCAAGGATTAAAGCAAAAAAAAAAAAAATCACCTGACTGAAAAAAAAAAAAAGCTCCATGTCGTTGGCCCCTACCATGTCAGCGATGCGTCAAATTTTAAACGCCGTGTTGTCCATTATCCCCTCGGCCCCTACTTATAGTACATTTACATAATTTTAACAATGACTAAAGCTAAGGCAAGACTTGACCATTGTCATTACTGGCTATTCATGATGAAACATCAAGTTTTCAGCACAAAGTGCAAATTTATTTCAACAATACTTTAGTAATGTGTTAAGTGGTTAAGAGAAAAATGCAAGTGCAGTCGAACTTGAACCATGCTTTCAAAAGGGTGGAACAGAAAGAAAAATAAGAAAATCTGTTGAAATAAAGCCAGGAAACAAGAAAAGTAAAGTGAAGTGAAAGTTCACTTTTTCTGCTTCTTCGCGGTGAAGCCACAGGCATCTAGTTTGGCAACACCTGATGCCTGTTTTTGTTTCTTTTTCCTTGGCACAGCAGCAGGAGCTTGCCATTATCGCCCATTTCATTTCGCCAAGCCCATTTCCACTTATTCTTTACCGTTTTGTCGATGTCTGACACATCTGTGCCTTCATTTAAAAGAAGCACGTCCATGCTGGCAAAACCGAAAGTAATTTGACGCGCTCTAGTGATGGAAATCGAAGGGCCTATGTCCTGTGAAATATGGCCTTATACGCAGTACTCGAGTTGGGGGGGGGAGGAGAGGCATCCCCCTTCTGAAATACAAATCTCAAATCATCCCCCTTATAAAACGGCCATTCCCCCCCCCAATCACATCCCTTGGGCCATTTTACCAATTAATGTGGAAATTAGCCTACTATTATTTTAACAAATATTACTACCATTTCAACATTAGAGGCTTTGCGCAGTGATAGCCTACATGCAGCCGGATAAAAAAGACGCATATTTATTTATTCGGTTGCACCTCTCATTCACACCTATACGGAGGTTTCAGTCACTGAAAACAGCTACTTTTGTAAACTCTGGGCAGAGTGGAGATTTCTGAAAACTCCATCTTCAGACACTCGTGTAAATCGGGAAAACGAAGCAACAATGGGCGAGAGGGCGCGCGTGAATATAATGAGTCATAGGTGTGAATCTTTCACCGAATGCCAATTGTCCCGGTTCTTCATGAAATCGCACACGCACGCACAAATTCATGAGGTTAACTTTCAAATAACTGTTCTTGTGCACTTGTGACACCGGAGCCACTTTCCTGAATTTTGAGCTTTGGAGTATTCGCTTCTTTATCTATTTAATCAATGAATTTGTCACATACATTAAATTACTAATGTAAAACATTAGTAGCCTATTTAAGCAATAGCTGTTTTCTCCACTGTTTTCCGACCTTTTGTGCTTAGTGAATAAGACACTTCATTACACTCCACTGACCGACTTCCAATTCCAGACTTTTTTGAAAATGTAAAATATAGGCCTACGAGATGTTTTTTTGGCACTTAATTCACGTTGGTCCTTCACTATTAATTTTTGAGACTGACGAGGCACTAAATACTGTGGAATTATTTTCTCCTTACTATGAAGTTTGGCATCTTAAACAAGTGTCGGGAAATCTTGCAGCCCGACTCTGCAGCCTCCAATGTTTAAGCAAACTGCTGAAACCATAATGTTTAAAGATTAGCCTATGATTTAATCAAACCAAAGAAAAACACAGCCTTTCCAGAACGTTGTCTGCCGAAGCCTGTTTAACCTACAAAAGGCTTAATAGCATAGATCTTGCTGCGGCTTCAACAGGGCTGTTTAGATTTTTCACCTGATCACCTTTCAATAGGCAAATATTATTATTACTACTACTACTACTACTACAACAATAGGCCTAGTATTAGTAGTAGGCAAGTAGGACAGCCAGATTATTTCATCAGTGGAACCGCCGTTAAAAGGAAACTGATGCGGAGCGCCGCAGCTCGCCTCGGGGTGAATCGCGTCCCGAGGCGCAGGGCTGGCTCGTCCTGGCAGCGCTGGTTCGTTGGAGAGAGGGCAGAGGTCGCTGGCTGCTAAGTTTGGAGAGGCTGGGACCTCCCCTGGCCGAGTTACGAGCGTGCAAAGTCGGGCTGGAGCCGCCGACAGAAATGAAACTCAAGCCGAGCACCGCAGCTCGCTGCCTACGCCCAGCCTCTTCAGGGACTAGACAGTAACGTAGGCTGTATTTATTTATTTAGGCCTATCTAGCACAAGAACTTATTCCTTTACATATACTCAAACATAGCACAAGAAAGGGTTCAACAACAGGCAATCAGAGCAGCTTGGTGAAGTTCTAAATCACATCGGTGTCAGACCTATGGGCCAACCCCCCCCTTTTTTTTCCTCGGATCTGCATCACTCTCATTATTGACCTTTAGTGCTCCCAGTTGACGGAAATACGTCGTAGCGACGGAAAACTTTAATCCATGCATACGGGACCCGCTGATTGGCTGTTCACATACTAAAGCCAAGCGGAGATGTCCGGCATCTGTTGCTGTTGTCCAAAGAAAACTACAGCTAAAAAAGCTCTACTATCGGATTACTTGGGCAATCTTAGTCAGAAAGAAGCGGAAAAAAATCAACTGCATTCAGTCCTCTGCAAAATAAAATAAAGCTCTGGGCAAGTGGAACTGTTTTTCGGGCAAGTTTGTTTTAGGTGCTGCTTGCCCATTGGGCAAGTAAGGTTGGGAGATTTTTTTTCGAGGACTGGTGGGCAGGGTTGTACAGCAAAATAAATTATCATAACCTTATGCAAATGAGAAGCAAAGTTATGTGATGAGAGTAAAGAAGACTAGTACTCAGGCTTGAACGCAGATAAAAACATCTGCCTACCTGGCTGCCACATCCTGTTAAAGCTGGAGTCATTCTGAAAGTTGGTGTGATTGTTATGAGCGTCGAGTCCAGCGACATCCTGTCCGTTAGGAGGCGGCTGCTGTTGCTGCTGCTGCTCCATCGAAGTGCCGCTCGACTCCTTCTGCGCAATCCATGCCTGAGCTAAAGCCGCCCAGTCCACCTGTCCTGCAACACACCCAGATCAGAGATTTCATGAGACAATCCTGTTTTACAGTTGCCTGGAAATCTTACTGACTTTCACAAGAGAAACAAACCTACCTGGATCTTGCTGATGCTGGAATGACTGCATCCACTGCTGCTGACTCAGAGGCCATTGTTGCCAGGGCTGCCCTCCCTGGTCCCACATCTCCAGTCTTCAAAAACAGAAAATTCACTCTAGTGTAAATAACATCAACCTTGCAACGATTCTGCTTTAACATTACATGATCTTTGGCTTGTGATGGATTAAGGGGGAAAAACAAGAACAAAAGCAATTTGGGGAAATTAGGAGGATTTAGTATTAATACTATGACTAAGCAGCTTGGAAAAGCAGCTATGAAAGGAATTAAGTGACTAAAGGCAAGGATCGGACAGTACAATAATTTTGTATAATTTACATTCTTATTTTTTTTTTATTCTATTTATATAACTAGTTTTGTCTTTTTAATTTTTCTATCTTAACTGTTCAAGCACCAATCACCAAAGCAAATGCCTTGTATGCGAGAAAGTACTTGGCAATTCTGATTCTGATTCTCCTTGAATTCCCAGCACAGAGAGAGAAAATGTTGTTTTAGATTTGGTCATCATACCGTGAATATTTCAAACTCTAAGACAATTGATTTGGTCAGAACCCTACAGTCTGTAGCCAGTGCATAAGAGTAAGATGCTGAACACTAAAGCTTCTTCACAGAACTCTAGATTTGGGATAAATGAGCTAAAGCTGACATCTCTTTCAGCTTAACGGGTAGCGATATATTTTCTATCACATCTATTAGCTATTCTCTTCTAGTTAAAGTTACAAACTCAGTCATGAACTCATTTGTTAAGTTAGTGCAAACTAAATGATATTAAATGTTAGACTAAGTTATAATAAATAATAGCGGGAGTTATAAACGCGTTGTGCAGCGCCGCTATGCTAATGCTAGGCCTCAATATCAACACATACATAGATACTTTCAAATAAAAAAACTCCTGATAAACACCGAGGCCAATAAACTGCAATCTGAAAACTGTTTGTTCTGAAAATATAATCAGTTCTTGTAAGATAATGTTTGCATTTCTTTTATTTTCCGTATTATTATTTTGTACAGTCCAACGCGCTCCCCTACCTCTGACGCGGCCTGCACAGAAAATGGCGACTACTTGATCACTCGGAAGTGCTTTGCAGTAAAACCGGATGTGTTAGAACTGCATCGCGCTCGCGTGACCAATCAGAGCTTATTATCTCATCCGGGAACTTTGGCTTTACAACGTGACGAGCTAAAGTTGCTTTTTGTTTAGTTAATAAAATACAGCGGGAAATAATTGTATTATCGATTCGAGGGTTTTTTTCCCCCCCATCATTAAAACCAGAAAATATCTCTAAGGGAAGCCTCGGCTTCTCCAGACAAGCTAGCGTAGCAGTTATTCATAAACAGAAGATAGATAGATAGATAGATAGATAGATAGATAGATAGATAGATAGATAGATAGATAGATCTAAATTGATCATAGGTGTGAATGGTTGTTTGTCTCTGTGTCAGCCCTGTGATGACCTGGCGACTTGTCCAGGGTGTACCCCGCCTCTCACCCATAGTCAGCTGGGATAGGCTCCAGCTTGCCTGCGACCCTGTAGAACAGCATAAGCGGCTACACACTTGGATACCAGAACATCTTGGCATCATATCCTTTCCACCTTAGACATATATACACACACAATGTTGTAGTTTCTAAGACCACACTTGGGGCACACTCCATCCATTATCCGGAATCACTTATCCTGTGCTGACTGGGTGAGAGGCAGAGTGCACCCTGGACAAGTCACCAGGTCATCACAGGGCTGACACATAGAGACAAACAAACATTCATACTCACACGGTCAATTTAGAGCTACCAAGTAGCCTAACCACATGTCTTTGGGGGAAATCGGAGCACCCGGAGGAAACCCACACAGGGAGAACATGCAAATTCCACACTGGGCTCGAACCCAGAACCTTCTTGCTGTAAGGCAACAGCTCTAACCACTACACCACCATGCCGCCCACTTGGGGCACACTGGTGTAGGCAATTCATCAACAATGGGGTGGTGCGAAGTGTCCTGATGTGAATAGAATAGAATGCCTTTATTGTCACTGCGCAAATGTACAACGAAATTTAGTTCAGTTGAAGCGGACACTGCTACCACTACAGGAGATCCCACAGAGTCTGGTTCCTCTTACACCAGGAATTTTCCAACGCTTGGGATTTTTTGTTTAGTTAATGCAAGACAACATACTTTTTATCCATTTGTAGTTACATTTAGTGATGTGGAATATCAGCCAAACAAGCTAGTTCCTCTCATTGCTTACATATATACAACAACAGGGGCAGCACAGTAGTGTAGTGGTGAGCACTGTCTACTCACAGCAAGAAGGTTCTGGGTTTGAGCCCAGTGGCTGACGGGGGCCTTTCAGTGTGGAGTTTGCATGTTCTTCCCGTGTCTGCATGGGTTTCCTTCAGGTGCTCCGGTTTCCCCCACAGTCCAAAGACATGTAGTTAGGTTAACTGGCTACTCTAAATTGCCTATGGACCCTTTTCACGTGACGTCACGACAAACGCGGCCGCCATTTTGGACATGTACTACCAGTAGTTTACCACAGCCAACATTGAAGAACGACAGCAAAGAAAGTTTTTACTTTCAGCAAGACTTCCATCATGCCACTATATTGTTGTGTACCTGGATGTAGTAACCATCAACAAACAAGGCAAGGGTTATCGTTTTATTGGATCCCGGTAGATGCTGACTGACAGAGAAGATGGATAGCGGCATACCAACGCTTGTGTAGTGACCACTTTGTTGGAGGTAAGACGAATAAAATTAGCCAGAAAAGGCATTACATTGCTGTTAACATTCCATTCTAGTTTACTGTAATTATGATCTGGCAGCTATTTACACCGGATCCAGTGTAAATAGCTGCCGGAGCCAACGTCCGAGCTAGCGCTGGCTCCGGCCGGGCGCGAGCTAGCGCTGGCTCCGGAACCTCGGACGTTGGCTCCGGCAGCTGGATCCTGTGTAAATAGCTGCCAGATCATAATTACAGTAAACTAGAACGTCCGAGCTAGCTCGCTAGCGCTGGCTCGCGGCGGCTCGGAGCCAGCGCTGGCTCGCGGCCGGCCGGAGCCAGCGCTAGCTCGCTAGCTCGGACGTTGGCTCTGGCAGCTATTTACACTGGATCCGGTGTAAATAGCTGCCAGATCGTAATTACAGTAAACTAGTAAATACAGTTTTCTGCATCTCGCTCCTTTTTCTTTTATGTTTGTCGCCTTCCTCGCATTCAAACCGATTCGAGCCGAAGTCCACTACATGTCCAAAATGGCGGTCGCTGTTATGAAGGTCACGTGACTGAAAAGGTGTGAATGTGTGTGTGAATGGTTGAGAGGAGAAAACCTCTATAATAATCGAATAGAAGGCAACAGGAAACCACTACTGTAATTGTTCCCTAGAAATTTTGATGGCTAGAGCTGTCAGAACAGCCACGTCACTACAGTGATATGCCAAATAGAGAAAGAAATATACAATAACAGCTAACAGTCCCTCACCAGTCTCTCTTATTTATTCTCTCTTGAAGTTAAGAAGACAAAAAAAATGCAGATTGTCATGCCGTACAGGAGTCTAAATTCATGAACCAATCTGCACTGGAGATCACTTGGTCCAAATCCACTAAACGGAGGTGACTATATGGATCTACTGTAGGAAATGTGACTCCAGAGTCATGTGCTATTGTGGCGGTTTTATATGCATATGTAACCACACACACATGCCTTAATGTAATCACACATACAGTATTTGTTTTATGATGATTGTAGAGAGCCAGTCATGTTGATTTTACTTAAAAAGAAATTACAAATAGATCGGTTAAAGCATTATATTATTATAGAACGTTGAATAATGTGTTAAATCAGAATAACGTCTTGTGTAGATGAATATTTTTTAGTCAGCTCAGTGTGGCCTTGGAAATATTGGTGAAGACTTGAAAGGTGCTTGAAAGTTTGTGAACCCTTTAGAATTTTCTATATTTCTGCATAAATATGACCTAAAACATCATCAGATTTTCACACAAGTCCTAAAAGTAAATAAAGAGAACCCACTTAAAGAAATGAGACAAAACTATTATACTTGGTCATTTATTTATTGAGGAAAATGATCCAATATTCCATATCTGTGAGTGGCAAAAGTATGTGAACCTTTGCTTTCAGTATCTGGTGTGACCCCCTTGTGCAGCAATAACTGCAAATAAACGTTTCCGGTAACTGTTGATCAGTCCTGCACGCCAGCTTAGAGGAATTTTAGCCCATTCCTCCGTACAGAATAGCTTCAACTCTAGGATGTTGGTGGGTTTCCTCACATGAACTGCTCACTTCAGGTCCTTCCACAACATTTCGATTGGATTAAGGTCAGGACTTTGACTTGGCCATTCCAAAACATTAACTTTATTCTTCTTTAACCATTCTTTAGTAGAACAACTTATGTGCTTAGGGTCATTGTCTTGCTGCATGACCCACCTTCTCTTGAGATTCAGTTCATGGACAGATGTCCTGACATTTTCCTTTAGAATTCGCTGGTATAATTCAGAATTCATTGTCCTGGCCCAGATGCAGCAAAATAGGCTCAAACCATGATACTACCACCACCATGTTTCACAGATGGGATAAGGTTCTTATGCTGGAATGCAGTGTTTTCCTTTCTCCTAACATAATGAGAACATTTAAACCAAAAAGTTCTATTTTGGTCTCATCCATCCACAAAACATTTTTCCAATAGCCTTCTGGCTTGTCCATGTGATCTTTAGCAAACTGCAGACGAGCAGCAATGTTCTTTTTGGAGAGCAGTGGCTTTCTCCTTGCAACCCTGCCATGCACACCATTGTTGTTCAGTGTTCTCCTGATGGTGGACTCATGAGCATTAACATTAGCCAATGTGAGAGAGGCTTTCAGTTCCTCTAGTCACCCTGGGGTCCTTTGTGACCTTGCCGACTATTACACACCTTGCTCTTGGAGTGATCTTTGTTGGTCGACCACTCCTGGGGAGGGTAACAATAGTCTTGAATTTCCTCCATTTGTATACAATCTGTCTGACTGTGGATTGGTGGAGTCCAGACTCTTTAGAGATGGTTTTGTAACCTTTTCCAGCCTGATGAGCATCAACAACGTTTTTTCTGAGGTCCTCAGAAATCTCCTTTGTTCGTGCCATGATACACTTCCACAAACATGTGTTGTGAAGATCAGACTTTGATAGATCCCTGTTCTTTAAATAAAACAGGGTGCCCACTCACACCTGATTGTCATCCCATTGATTGAAAACACCTGACTCTAATTTCACCTTCAAATTAACTACTAATTCACATACTTTTGCCACTCACAGATATGGAATATTGGATCATTTTCCTCAATAAATAAGTATACAAGTATAATGTTTTTGTCTCATTTGTTTAACTGGGTTCTCTTTATCTACTTTTAGAACTTGTGTGAAAATCTGATGATGTTTTAGGTCATATTTATGCAGAAATATAGAAAATTCTAAAGGGTTCACAAACTTTCAAGCACCACTGTATTAATGTGTTTGTCCTGATATGTTATCATTTCTATTGGGTGACTTGTATGGCACATATTCTAAAAATAATAACAAACAGATCCCAGTGGGTTTTCAAAATGGCATAACAAACAGAAAACAGATGGCAAACCATAAATCAATCAAAAATATACTTTTAAGTAACTTTTTATAGTCCAAGAATTTTATCTAAAGTGTTGTACCTGTTCTGAACACACAGAGGGGCTGTATGACTTCTCCTGCACACAATCTCAACCTGTGTTCAGC
The DNA here is from genome assembly GCF_027579695.1 of Neoarius graeffei. NCBI lineage: Eukaryota > Metazoa > Chordata > Actinopteri > Siluriformes > Ariidae > Neoarius > Neoarius graeffei. Next base: position 17,451,972 of record NC_083591.1, on the reverse strand, counting down.
CTTTCCGAGAAAGTTTGAGATTCCATCCATGATCCATAACTGCTTAACCTGTGCAAGGTTGAGGGCAAGCTGGAGCCTATCCTAGCTGACTATGGGCGAGAGGCCGGGTACACCCTGGACAAGTCGCCAAATCATTGCAGGGCTGACACATAGAAACAAACAACCATTCACACTCACACCTACAATCAATTTAGAGCCACCTGCATGTCTTTGGACTGTGGGGGAAACCAGAGCACCCGCAGGAAACCCACGCAGATGCGGGGAGAACATGCAAACTCCACACAGAAAAGCCCCCGTCAGCTACCCAGAACCTTCTTGCTGTGAGGCGACAGTGCTCACCATTACACTACTGTGCCACCCCCAAGTTTGATATTCTTACCTGCAAATGTACTTTTAAACATAGCTTTAAGTCTAAACTAAAAACATCCCTTTATCGAAGGGAAATGTCAAACTTTAATGAAATCAAAAAGATCTACATTTCATATACATTATATGGCCAAACACTTGACCATCACACCCATATGTGGGTCTTCCCTCAAACTCTTGCCATAAAATTGGAAGCACACAAATGTATAGGATGCACAGAGCCCTGAACTTTAGTCAACTGAACACCTTTGGGATAAATTGGATCAGGCTGCCTTGTCTGACAGCAGTGCCCATTCTCTCAAATGCTCTTGTGGCTAAATGGGAAAATCCCCACAACCACGCTCCAAAATCAAGTGGAAATCCTTCACCGCAGAGTGAAGGAGGAAATACATCTGGAACGGGATGTTTGACAAGCACTTATGGTATAAGGGTGGCACAGTGGTGTAGTGGTTAGCACTGTTGCCTCACATTAAGAAGGTTCTGGGTTTGAGTCCAGTGGCTGACAGAGGCCTTTCTGTGTGGAGTTTGCATGTTCTCCCCATGTCTGCGTGGGTTTCCTCCGGGTGCTCTGGTTTCCCCCACAGTCCAAAGACATGCAGTTAGGTTAACTGGCTACTCTAAATTGTCCATAGGTGTGAATGCGTGAGTGGTTGGTCCCAAGCCCAGAAATGGGAGGGTTGTGGCAGGAAGGGCATCCGGTGTAAAACTATGCTTTAATTAATAGGACACGGCAGTGACCCCACACACAAAAGTGGGACAAGCTGCAAGAAGAAGATACAGTATAAGTATTATGATCAGCTGTTCAAATACTTTTGGCCATATAGTGTAAATAAAATAAACTATCAATGAATGATGTTAAAAACACAACAACATGTAATACTATATTAATAACTGCTTAAAAATATGGTTACTTAACAGCAACAACAACAACAACAAAAGAATCAAACATCTGCTAAAATGGCCCATAATAGCAAAAGCAATTTGAGGCCACAAAGGTTATTTATTCATAACTTGGGGTTAAATTTGGGATTTAGGAAGTAGTGAACCTCAACTACAAGTCTTTAAATACAAATAAGGATATACAGAAGCAGTACCTTTCAACATTTTTTTGAATGTTCTCAAATATTGGAATGAAACAAGTTTTGATTTATCTACAGTATATTCCTGTCATATGTGCTAAAACTAATTACAATTGAGTTCCCAGTTGTCCAGATTCCTAATTTGTCAGTTTTGACAATAAATGAATGAACGCAATGTAACTATGGAGGTGGAGGCGGGCTCGAGCACCAAATGGAGAGAGCAGCCAGGAGAGGTAATTGGCACACGGGTCGCACCTACAATGGATTTAATCAATGAGTGTGCTCTGTGTTGCAGTGAACAGCAGAAGGCATTAAAAACTTTAAGGCATTGTGTGTCAAAACCATAGTGTGTGTATGTTTAAGTTGTTGAGTATGGCTCAGAGTGAGACTGCTGTCTAATAAAGCTGCAGAAAAGCATGGAGTTAAGCAAAAGTGCAAATAAACTTAGCTAAAACAGCCTGCCTGTCCTCGTCTCTTTAGTTCCCTGAACCGCTCTGTCACAGCAACTATTGAATGTTTAGTTGCTGGCTGAAGTTGCACCACCTCATGAACTGATTTTAAGTAGGTGGTCCTAGTGATGGGTCCAATTATTGAAAACTAGATCCAGGATTTCTCATTTATGTACCATAAATAGAGCTTTGAAATATAAAAGCTACCTAGCTTCCCATCTTCCATATACCTACACACAAAATGGTTAAAAAAAAGTAATTACCTCTGCCAACTTTGTTGGAGGAGGCTATGTTTTCACCTTTGTTTGTTTGTCTCTTCCCAACATAACTCAAAAAGTAGTGAACGGATTTTGATGACATTTTGAGAAAAGGTGAGCCATGGGCCAAAGAACAATTGATTAGATTTTGATCCAAGTCCAGATATGTACACTGACCAACCACTTTAATAAGAATGTGTTCTTGATTCTAAGGTTCTTGTTCTTGACTGCAGGAGTGGAACTTCTGTTCTGCTGTTGCATGCTGAGATGCTTTTCTGCTCACCATAGTTTTAAAGAGTGATTATATAAGTTACTATATCCTTCCTGGCAGTTTGAGGCCATTTTCCTCTGCCCTCTCTTATCAACAAGACATTTCTACCCACAGAACTGTTGCTCACTCAATGTTTTCTCTTTTTCACACCATTCTGTGTAAACTCTAGAAACTGTTGTGTGTGAAAACCCCAGGAGATCAGCAGTTTCTGAAATACTCAAACCAGTCCATCTGGCTCAAACCAACACCCATGTCACAGTAAAAGAAAGTCACACTTTGAGATCACAATTTTTCCCATTCTGATGTTTGAAGTGAACATTAACTGAAGCTCTTGATTTGTATCTGCATGATTTTATGCATTGTGCTGCTGTCAAGGGATTGGATTATTAGAGAACTGCATAAAGGGGCAGCACGGTGGTGTAGTGGTTAGCGCTGTCGCCTCACAGCAAGAAGGTCTGGGTTCGAGCCCCATGACCGGCGAGGGCCTTTCTGTGTGGAGTTTGCATGTTCTCCCAGTGTCCACGTGGGTTTCCTCCGGGTGCTCCGATTTCCCCCACAGTCCAAAGACATGCAGGTTAGGGGCTCATTTCACCGAGTACGAGCTGGAAAAATCGCATGCGACTATGATCGCAGCTATGTTTTCCCATAGTCGCGGGCAAAATCCGTGCAACCTAAACCCCTTATTTTCTGTGTACACTCTATGTTCGATGTTGTCTCGTTCGACCCTCGATGTGTACACTCTACCTGCGTCCCATATGCTCTGTAGATGCTTTACATACGCTCTACTTGCGTCTATCCACTCGATCTAATGCAATCTTAACACGACCAAGGCTCATTCTGTTTGACCAATCTGAGACATAGCGTCAATCTCTCGGCGATCTATCCTCGCAAGTGCACGACCTCGGCCGATCAAGGCTCAATCTTGGCTGATCTAGCTATGTACGAGTTGCAACGTACCCTCGATCAATACGATTTAGCCTGCGATATAAACGTTCTAGCCTCGCTCTGTACGCTCAATTCTCGAGCTTTTCTAGACAGATTCTCGCCTGAGCTACGCGCAAATTTGTCACGGTTGCCCGGATTTGCGTGCGACCCACTGTGACTGTATAAAAAGGCCCGGCGATCGGTGGCCGACCATCAGTTTTTGACCAGCATCTGAAGGGACAACATGGACCCAATCGCTCTGCATCATGCTATTGGACCCTATTTATGTGACGTTCAGTAGGTGTGTAGCTTATGCGCCCTATTTATGCGCCCTATTTATATGACATTCAGTACGCGTAGCTTTAATAGGATTAGGCGAAGGTAGGTCACAACTTAAGCGATGGTCGATCTTTATTGGCTGAAGAAGGTCGCACCTTAATCCTCTTTAGAATCCAATTGTGCCCATGGGAAGAATAGGGAGCGTACGGGTCTAGGGAAGGTCTGGGACAGGTTGCGTGGAGTGAGGCTTGATCGCAAAAGAGTGAAGCTAGATCGCACGGATCGAGTGAGTGTCGAGGACGGGCCAAGCAGCACAATCATGCGCGCAATCAGTTCTCACTCGAGAAGACTGAGCATCGCTCATCCCCGTTCTAGCCTCAATTGTCTCTCGACCAATGCATCCTTTCCTCAACCTTGTTCGCTCTTTCGACGCTCTCTGTGCAACTTTAGGTCGAGGCTCAGTTTTTTGACATGTCAAAAAACCGAGCTACGATCTCTTTGTTGGGGAGACCATTCCTCGACCACGTACAACCACAGAAGACCAAGGTGTGACCAACCCTCAGTCAACCGTCGACTGCATATGACCTGCGGCGACCAAGCCATGCTCTGAGATCGCAGCTCAGTCTTCCGGGAAGATTTCTCAGTGAAATGACCCCCTTAGGTTAACTGGTGACTCTAAATTGACCATAGGTGTGAATGTGAGTGTAAATGGTTGTCTGTGTCTATGTGTCAGCCCTGTGATGTACCCCGCCTTTCGCCCGTAGTCGGCTGGGATAGGCTCCAGCTTGCCTGTGACCCTGTAGAACAGGATAAAGTGGCTAGAGATAATGAGATGAGACGAGAACTGCATAAAACAACAATCGATGATTGACTTTGTCATCATTTCATCTGATCTACAACCGTATGTCTTGAACATTCAGGTGAAGAGAGGAGCAGAGCTGTCAACTGATCACTACCTGGTGGCGAGTTGGATCAGATGGTGGGGGAGGAGGCCGGACAGACCTGGTAGGCCCAAATGTGTAGTGAGCGTATGCTGGGAATGTCTGGCAGAGCCTCCTGTCCATCGGATCTTCAACTGCCACCTCCGGCAGAGCTTCAACTGCATACTGGGGGAGGATGGGGACATTGAGTCCGAGTGGACCATATTCCGCACCTCCATTGCTGAGGTGGCTGTACAGAGCTGTGGCTGCAAGGTTGTTGGTGCCTGTCATGGTGGTAATCTCCAAACCCAGTGGTGGACACTTGCGGTGAGGGGAGCTGTCAAGCTGAAGAAGGAGTCCTAATCAGGCTTGGTTAGCCTGTGGGTCTCCAGAGGCAGCTGACAGATACCAACAGGCCAAGCGGAACGTGGCTCTGGTGGTCACTGAAGCAAAAACTCGGGTGTGGGAGGAGCTCGGTGAGGCCATGGAAAGTGACTTTTGGTTGGCCTCAAAGAGATTCTGGCAAACCATCCAGCAGCTCAGGAAGGGGAAGCAGTGCTCTGTCCCTACTGTTTACAGTGAGGATGGAGTGCTGTTGACCTCAACTGGGGACATTGTCCAGCAATGGAAGGATTACTTCGAGGATCTCCTCAATCCCACCTCCATGTTGTCCGAGGAGGATGCAGAGTCTGAGGGTGCTTGGGAGGATTCGCCCATCACAGGGGCTGAGGTTGCCAAGGTGGTTAAAAAGCTCCTCGGTAGCCAGGCTCCGGGGGTGGATAAGCTTCATCCTGAGTTCCTGAAGGCACTGGATGTTGTTGGGCTGTCTTGGCTGACATGCCTCTTCAATATTGCGTGGAGGTTGGGGACAGTGTCTCTGGATCGGCAGACTGGGGTGGTGGTCCCCCTTTTTAAAAAGGGGGACCGGAGAGTGTGTTCCAACTATAGGAGGATCACACTTCTCAGCCTCCCTGGGAAAGTCTATGCTGGGGTGCTGGAGAGGAGAGTCCGGTTGATAGTCGAACCTCAGATTCAGGAGGAACAATGCAGTTTTCATCCTGGTCGTGGAACACTGGACCAGCTCTTTACTCTTGCAAGGGTACTGGAGAGCGCATGGGAGTTTGCCCAACCGGTTTACATGTGTTTTGTGGACCTGGAGAAGGCTTACCACCGTGCCCCTCATGATGTCCTGTGGGGGTTGCTTCGGGAGTATGGGGTTCAGGGCCCACTACTGCGGGCCATTTGGACACTGTATGACCGGAGCAGGAGTTTGGTTCGCATTGCCGGCAGTAAGTTGGACTCGTTCCCGGTGCATGTGGGACTCCGCCAGGGCTGTCTTTTGTCACTGGTTCTGTTCATAACTTTTATGGACAGAATCTCTAGGCGCAGCCAAGGGGTGGAAGGTGTCTGGGTGGCAAGAGGATCACGTCTCTGCTTTTTGCGGATGATGTGGTCCTGTTGGCTTCATCAATCTGTGACTTACAGCATGTGCTGGGACGGTTTGCAGCCGAGTGCGAAGCAGCTGGGATGAGGATCAGCACCTCCAAGTCTGTGGCCATGGCACTCAGCCGGAAATGGGTGGAGTGCCTACTTCAGGTCAGGGGGGAGTTGCTACTTAAAGTGGAGGAGTTTAAGTATCTCTGGGTTTTGTTCATGAGTGAGGGTAAGGGGGAGCGGGAGTTGGACAGACGGATCGGGGCAGCGTCAGCAGTGATGCGGATGCTAAACCGGTCTGTTGTGGTAAAGAGAGAGCTGAGCCAAAAGGCAAAGCTCTCAGTTTACTGGTCCATCTACGTTCCCACTCTCACCTATGGTCACGAGCTGTGGGTAGTGACTGAAAGAATGAGATCGTGGATACAAGCGGTAGAAATGAGTTTTTTCCACAGAGTGGCTGGGCTCTCCCTTAGAGACGGTGAGGAGCTTGGTCATTCAGGAGAGACTCAGAATAGAACTGCTGCTCCTCCACATTGAAAGGAGTCAGTTGAAATGGTTCAGGCACCTTGTTAGGATGCCCCCTGGATGCCTCCCAAGGGAGGTTCTCTGAGCATGCCCCACCGGGAGCAGACCCCGGGGCAGACCCAGGATACACTGGAGAGATTACATCTCTCGGCTGGCCTGGGAACGCCTCGGTATTCCCCTGGAAGAGCTGGTGGAGGTGGCCGGGGAGAGGGAAGTCTGGGCTGCTCTGCTTAGGCTGCTACCCCTGCGACCTGGATCCGGATAAGCGGTAGAAAATGGATGGATGGCTAAAACAATAGGTAGATGGGTGTTCCTAATAAAGTGGCTGGTGAGTGCATGTGGATCCAGGACTTTTTTTTGGTCTGTTCCCAATGTAACTGAAACAGGTTTTGATGAAATTTAGTATACAGCTTTAGTATTATCCTAGATTCAAGTGATTTGATTTTGATGTTGATAATATGTGGTTTGGTGTAGGTATGCACTCTCCAGAGTGCCCTTCTAGTTTTTAATGTAATTATTAATTAGTTTAATGTTATCATTCACACATGCCCACATGGGTAATGTTTAAAACAACATTATGCAAGAATTGTTTTTTTTTGTTCCTAGGCTCCACCTACAGTTGTGAAGTGTTGTGGCATACACCTTTATACCATGTCGTAAATACAAATCATACTATGAGCTCCCCTCATGCACAGCTGTACATGTGCATTTGCTGACTAGCTGAAGGATACAAAACTGGCAAAGACAATATCAGAAGCCAAAGTACCATGTTGACTGACAAGGCGGAATAACATTACAGGATTTTACACAAATATGACTGCATGGTTTTATTTTTTGTGACATCAGAGATAAACATTAACATAAAATGAATAACAAAAAAGAATGACAGAAAGTCATTCTTTTAGTTTAGTTTTGCATAAACATCGTGTTTGCATTTTCAAGTACTGTGCAAAAGTCTTAGGCCCCCCTTTTTTTCCATACAAACTTTGTTATAGATTTCTATTTTATGACTTCTATATTATCAAGTCAGTACAAAAACAGTTTGTTTTTTTCCAGCACAAAATTAAATGTTAGGAAAAAAATGTTTGTATCTGAGCAGCATATTACATAAGAGACCACTTTTCATATTAAAAAAAGACAAAATAATGAAGCCCTGTGATGACCTGGCAACTTGTCCAGGGCGTACCTCGCCTTTCGCCTGTAGTCAGCTGGGACAGGCTCCAGCTTGCCTGTGACCCTGTAGAACAGGAAGCGGCCAGAGATAATGAGATGAGATGAACATAATGAAGACTGCTGGGTTTTGGTGCAAAATTAAGAAGCGATTGTGACAGTCAAAGTGTTCAGAAGAACTGTGGCTGGTTTTGCAAGATGCTCAGTAAAACCTACAGCTCATTTCCTTATAAAACTACACTCACTGTGCCTGAGACTACTTTCTTTTTAAAGCAAAGGGCCATCTCACACCAAATATTGACTTTGTTTCATTTATTATGGCTTACTGATTACTGTTTATAGTATTTTTTAAACATTGAAACATTTCATTATTTTTAAGCCATTTTTTGGTCTATAGCAGGGCTTTTCAAAGTGTGGGGCGCGCCTCCCCTGGGGGGCGCCAGAGTTCTTCAGGGGGGGCGCAACGTGAGGAAACATAAACCAGAATAAGTTACTATTGCGGACATTTAGCGAACTTCAGCTAGCCTTTGCCAGAGACAAAATGGATCGATTTTTAGTACCTAAAGCTACAGTGAGTGAGGAGACAGAGTCTGGGCCAAGCAAAAAAACAGACCCTCCAGGATTTCGCGATGTTGCGATTTGCAAATTCAGGGCCCGTTTACACGAGGACGCTGTCGGGTAAAAACGACTAAATATTTTATCAGAAGTGCCTTTCGTTTACACGAGGACGGCGTTTCCGAGGCTGAAAAACGGATAAAATTCAAAACGCCTTTCAAAGTGGATAAGTTAAAAACGGCCCCCGTTGCGTATCCGTCTAAACTACCCAATACGCGAAACTCCGCTCGGATCTGCTCACGTCGGGTACGCGTTTACGTCATACATATGTCATATACTGCACATGCCAGCCCGGGAAGTAAGAAAGTAAGTAAAAAAGTAAGAGCATGTCTGATTACATCGATCCAACGGACCTTCAAGCTGCCCTGTGTTTTAATGCAGTAGATGTGTTTTCCTGCTCACCCGCCCAGCTGGAGCTCCTCAGTTTGGTGTCGCCAAGTTACACACACACACACACGCGCGCACACGCGTGTGCGTGCACGCGCGCGCCGCCTATTCAAGCCGCTCGTGAAACCATAAACCCGAGACTGAAAACAAAACCAGCAGCCGAATGGGTTTATTTTGCTGAGATGGACACTGCCTTTTCTCTTCTTCACCGAAACAAGAGTGAGTGTTACTTAATAAAGGCAGATTAAAAGAGTTTCGGTTTGCTCCTGCTCCTCCCTCGAGCACTACAGTACCTCAGCCGGTGTTCTGAAATTTCTTCCTACCTATAATTTCTTCCTACCCGGTGTTCTGTAAAGTTATCCTAGCAAGTTCTCATACAGACCGTTTTATTATTCAAAACAAGTCATTACAAATTATTTGACTCGGCCAAAGACTCGACCAATACGCACAAAACATAAAAATCGGCAAATGCGTGAAATTCTCACCGATTTTCTATCAGCCCAGCTGATCGGTGGGACAAAACTACTGTTGAATTTTCCTACCCTCCTGGATTTCGCGCATGCGTAGTAGGCTTGGTAGGATAACTTGACAGAACAGCGGTGCAGATCAGACAAGACGGAAGACATTGCGCATGCGTGCAGACATAGCGGAGACATTTATGCGTCACCGTCTAGACGCAGATTTCCTCCTTGAAAACGGTCGTGTAGACGCGGAAAAAAGTGAGAACAAAAACGGACTTTTGCATTTTTGTTTTATACCGTCCCCGTGTAAAGTGGGCCTCAACCAATCCCCACGAATTCAGGGAGGTGTTGCAATTATATCCAATCACCGCAACCTTCCCGCAAATTTGACCAATCGTTGGCGTCGTCTTGAGGTGACGTCGACAAACTACCTTCCGCCTTACTTCCGTGTATACATTCAAGAGAAGCAGCATGATGTGCGAGACAATGTTTATATAGGCTTAAATTCTGTTACTGAAAGTGTGTTATGTTTACAGTGAAGGACTGTATGCACTTTACATTATTTTTTTACTTAATACAAGAAATTAATGGATGCCAACATTTTTGCCAAAATGGTATTTTATTTTCCATTGTTTAGGCAGCTTCAGCATCATACTGTGAGATTCTGTTCAAATTGTTTTTTTTCTTCTATGAAGCCTGAGCCATTTATTTTATTAGTTAATAATTATTGTTTAATTTAGTCTTCAGGAGAGGCTGCCTGCACACAGTACTAGTATTAATAGTGTTTTTTTCTTACATGAAAACTGAGGCATTTATATTATATTTTAAGGTAACTTCATGTTGTGCTGTGAGGTTCTATGCACTTTAACTTTTGAACCAACAGGTGCATTTGGATAAGTAAAGCCTATGTTTCTGCATTTTTGTAGTCCTGGTAATCTTTTATATTGGTAAAGTTGTTTATAAGACCATTTCTCAGTGTCTTTGTTTTTTTAATCAATAGTTTTTCGGTAGGGCGGCACGGTGGTGTAGTGGTTAGCGCTGTCGCCTCACAGCAAGAAGGTCCTGGGTTCGAGCCCCGGGGCTGGCGAGGGCCTTTCTGTGTGGAGTTTGCATGTTCTCCCCGTGTCCGCGTGGGTTTCCTCCGGGTGCTCCGGTTTCCCCCACAGTCCAAAGACATGCAGGTTAGGTTAACTGGTGACTCTAAATTGACCGTAGGTGTGAATGTGAGTGTGAATGGTTGTCTGTGTCTATATGTCAGCCCTGTGATGACCTGGCGACTTGTCCAGGGTGTACCCCGCCTTTCGCCCGTAGTCAGCTGGGATAGGCTCCAGCTTGCCTGTGACCCCATAGAAGGATAAAGCGGCTAGAGATAATGAGATGAGATTAGTTTTTCGGTAATAACTTAATATTTAACATACTCAATTTTAATCACAAAAAGAGAAAATCGCAACAATTTCTCGCAACTTTCACTTCCTCCCGCAATGTAATCGCAACAAAAACCTAAAAAACACCGCAACTTTCATCTCAATTTTTTGGAAACCCCCCCGCAACATCAGACATTTTAGCCCGCAACAATCACAAAAAAGGCCCGCGGAATCCTGGGGGTACTGAAAAAAGAAGGAAGTATGACCACAATTATTTAAAGTTTGGATTTTCATGGACTGGATCTGCTCCACTGCCACAGTGTGTTGTCTGCTAAGAGGTGCTAGCTAACGATGCTATGAGATGTTTAAAATGTGTAAAACAAGATGTTTTAAAAAGAAAAGCACAGATGTTTAAAATGTGTAAAAAAAGATGTTTTAAAAAGCACAGATGTTTAAAATGTGTAAAAGAAAAAAAATAAAAATGTGTACAACAACCATTTTTTTTTAAATACGAATGGAACATTAAGTATAGCAACAACAAAAATTGTGAGGGGGGGCGCTGTTGTTTATTTGCTCTCTGAGGGGGGGCTGACTCTCCCACACTTTGAAAACCCCTGGTTTATAGCATTTCTTTACATGTGCCTAAGACTTTTGCACAGTACTGTATGTGTGTAATCAAATAAACTGTATCATGTTGGTGGCATGATATAGGCACATATTGCACATAATATACATTGGGCAATGTAGTTTATTACAAGCTCATTGAGACAGTTTTGCAAAGTTACAAGTTTTCAAGGCTTATTTGGCATGACATTCATAAAGACTGGCCAAACGTTTCAACATTTTTCTGCATGCTAGCCCAAGACGGGATTGAGTTTAGATGACTTTTGCCATCCAGACAAATTACAAATCTCCGTGAGACAGAGATAGCACAGATAAGATTACAGCCTATGCTGCAAGCTTTCATAAATAACATTGTCAGGGATGTACTCTCTGCTGTCAGCGTAGCTGTGAGTGTTTACAGTGTGTCTTGAAGTAAACATGCATGCTCAGACATTTTTTGCTGTGCAGCAAAGTTTGCACAAGTATTCCACACAACTTGGAACAGTAAAATGTTGAGCTAATGTAATCAGAGCTACAACCCCAATTCCAAAAAAGTTGGAATGCTGTGTAAAATGTAAACAAATAACAGAAAACAATGATTTGCAAGTCCTTTTCAACCTATATTCAATTGAATGCAATACAAAGACAAGATATTTAATGATCAAATTAATAACCTTTATTGGTTTTTAATTTTTTTTTTTTTTTGTAAATATACACTCATTCTGAATTTGATGCTTCCAAAACATTCTAAAAACATTGGGACAGAGGCAACACAAGTCTCGGAAAGTTGTGGAATGTTCAAAAAACACTTGTTTGGAACATTTGACAGATAAACAGGTTAATTGGTAACAAGTGATACTCTTACTGTATGATTGGGTATGAAAGGCGTATCCTCAAAAGGCTCAGTCGTTCACATGCAAGGATGGGGTGAGGTTCAACACTTTAAGAACAACGTATCTCAATGTACAATTGCAAAGATTTTAGTGATTTTACCATCTACACTCCAAAATATCATCAAAAGATTCACAGAATCTAGAGAAAGTTCAGCATATAAGGAGTAAGGCCGAAAACCAACATTGAATGCCCATGACCTTCGATCCCTCAGATGGTACTGCCTTAAAAACTCACATAATTGTAGAAAGGACATTACTACATGGGCTTGAGAACATTTTGGAAAACCGTTGTTGGTAAACACCGTTCATCGCTGTATCTACCATGCAAAGCAAAAGCCACATATCAACAACATCCAGAAATACCACGGAAATCTCTGGGTCTGACTTCATCTGAGATGGACTGATGCAAAGTGGAAAAGTGTGCTGTGGTCTGACCAGAGGTGGACAGTAATGAAGTACATTTACTTGAGTATTGTACTTAATACACTTTTTGAGTATCTGTACTTTACTTGAGTATTTTTATTTTTTATTTTTGGAAACTTATGACTTTAACTTCACTACATTTGAAAGACAAATATTGTACTTTTTACTCCACTACATTTCTATCAAGGTCCTCGTTACTATGAAGTGGCTTTGAAAGTGGATGTTTTTTTCTTTTCTAAAACGTGATTGGTCTTTTTGCAGGGAACACTGAGACAGCCTATCGGTAATCACTAGGGTCAGGTCATATCTATAGCATGTTAGTTAGCATGTACTTTATCCATAGACTGGATAAAATCAAGTTCAGTTATTTCTCAGCAGTTTTATTTAACACGATCAGTTGATGGCAGAATGGAAGGAAGCGATTCTTCTGGGGAATGCACACACTCATGACTATAGCTAGAACCCACGTTTCAGTTTTCTGAAAGGAATGGAGTTGTTTTTTTTTAACGTTTGTTTTGTTTGCCTAAAATGGAGCACATCACAGCCTACAAAAACTTGCCGTCTGACCTGAGGAAGCATATTGAGGTATGTAAATATTTTATGAGTAACATTTGACCAATGGGATCTGTACTTTGACTTAAGTAATGAAGTTGGGTACTTTGTCCACCTCTGGGTCTAACGAGTCCACATTTCAAATTGTTTTTGGAAATCATGGCTGTTGTGTCTTCTGGGCTAAAGAGGAAAAGAACCATCCAGATTGTTACCACCACAAAGTTAAAAACCCAGCATTTGTGATGATATGGGGTTGTGTTCATGCCCATGGCATGGGTAACTTACACATCTGTGAAGGCTCCACTAATCCTGTAAGGTACATACAGTTTTTGGAGTAACATATGCTGCCATCCAGATCATGTCCTTTTTCAGGGGCACCCCTTCTTATTCCAGCAGGATAATGCCAAGCCACATTCTGCACGTGTTACATTAGTGTGGCTTTGTAGTGAAAGAGTGTGGGTGCTAAACTGGCCTGCCTGCCTCCTGTTGAAAATGTGTGGTGCATTATAAACTGCAGCATATGACAATGGAGACCCCGGACTGTTGAGCAACTGAAGTCATAGGCTATATCAAGCAAGAATGGGAAAGAATTTCCTGATCAAAACTTCAACAATTAGTGTCCTCAGGTCCCAAGTGTTACTAAGTGTTGTTAAAAGAAAAGGTGATGTAACACAGCAGTAAACATGCCTGTGTCCCAACATGTTTGAAACATGTTGCATCAATGTACCAATCAATTTTTTTTTTTGTAGCTGATATTTTAAAGGTAAACGCCTGACATAATGCTGAGAGACATTTCTGGGAACTGCGGTGCATTGTGAGTAATTGGTCTCTCCCTCTGTTGTGTTCTCTCGCTCTCGTATGATTACTGTGACCTAGTGTTGTCAGGTTCACAGTTTTCTAGGTATAAAAGGGCCTACATTTTAAAACTGTTTTCACAGATCTATTGGAGATTTGACATTTGGTATACATTAGATTAAGAATTTTAATCTTGTATAGGTCAAATCATTTTTTAAATGCAAAAAGTGAATGCACATTCTACTGTAGTACATACAACCCCAATTCCAAAAAAGTTGGGACAAAGTACAAATTGTAAATAAAAACGGAATGCAATGATGTGGAAGTTTCAAAATTCCATATTTTATTCAGAATAGAACATAGATGATATATCAAATGTTTAAACTGAGAAAATGTATCATTTAAAGAGAAAAATGAGGTGATTTTAAATTTCATGACAACAACACATCTCAAAAAAGTTGGGACAAGGCCATGTTTACCACTGTGAGACATCCCCTTTTCTCTTTACAACAGTCTGTAAATGTCTGGGGACTGAGGACACAAGTTGCTCAAGTTTAGGGATAGGAATGTTAACCCATTCTTGTCTAATGTAGGATTCTAGTTGCTCAACTGTCTTAGGTCTTTTTTGTCGTATCTTCCATTTTATGATGCGCCAAATGTTTTCTATGGGTGAAAGATCTGGACTGCAGGCTGGCCAGTTCAGTACCTGGACCCTTCTTCTACGCAGCCATGATGCTGTAATTGATGCAGTATGTGGTTTGGCATTGTCATGTTGGAAAATGCAAGGTCTTCCCTGAAAGAGACGTCGTCTGGATGGGAGCATATGTTGCTCTAGAACCTGGATATACCTTTCAGCATTGATGGTGTCTGTCCAGATGTGTAAGCTGCCCATGCCACACGCACTAATGCAACCCCATACCATCAGAGATGCAGGCTTCTGAACTGAGCGCTGATAACAACTTGGGTCGTCCTTTTCCTCTTTAGTCCGAATGACACGGTGTCCCTGATTTCCATAAAGAACTTCAAATTTTGATTCGTCTCACCACAGAACAGTTTTCCACTTTGCCACAGTCCATTTTAAATGAGCCTTGGCCCAGAGAAGACGTCTGCGCTTCTGGATCATGTTTAGATACGGCTTCTTCTTTGAACTATAGAGTTTTAGCTGGCAACGGCGGATGGCACGGTGAATTGTGTTCGCAGATAATGATCTCTGGAAATACAGTGGGGCAAAAAAGTATTTAGTCAGCCACCAATTGTGCAAGTTCTCCCACTTAAAAAGATGAGAGAGGCCTGTAATTTTCATCATAGGTACACTTCAACTATGAGAGACAGAATGGGGGAAAGAATCCAGGAAATCACATTGTAGGATTTTTAATGAATTAATTGGTAAATTCCTCGGTAAAATAAGTATTTGGTCACCTACAAACAAGCAAGATTTCTGGCTCTCACAGACCTGTAACTTCTTCTTTAAGAGGCTCCTCTGTCCTCCACTCGTTACCTGTATTAATGGCACCTGTTTGAACTCGTTATCAGTATAAAAGACACCTGTCCACAACCTCAAACAGTCACACTCCAAACTCCACTATGGCCAAGACCAAAGAGCTGTCAAAGGACACCAGAAACAAAATTGTAGACCTGCACCAGGCTGGGAAGACTGAATCTGCAATAGGTAAGCAGCTTGGTGTGAAGAAATCAACTGTGGGAGCAATTATTAGAAAATGGAAGACATACAAAACCACTGATAATCTCCCTCGATCTGGGGCGCCACGCAAGATCTCACCCCGTGGGGTCAAAATGATCACACGAATGGTGAGCAAAAATCCCAGAACCACATGGGGGGACCTAGTGAATGACCTGCAGAGAGCTGAGACCAAAGTAACAAAGGCTACCATCAGTAACACACTACACCGCCAGGGACTTAAATCCTGCAGTGCCAGACGTGTCCCCCTGCTTAAGCCAGTACATGTCCAGGCCCGTCTGAAGTTTGCTAGAGAGCATTTGGATGATCTAGAAGAGGATTGGGAGAATGTCATATGGTCAGATGAAACCAAAATACAACTTTTTGGTAAAAACTCAACTTGTCATGTTTGGAGGAGAAAGAATGCTGAGTTGCATCCAAAGAACACCATACCTACTGTGAGGCACGGGGGTGGAAACATCATGCTTTGGGGCTGTTTTTCTGCAAAAGGACCAGGACGACTGATCCGTGTAAAGGAAAGAATGAATGGGGCCATGTATTGTGAGATTTTGAGTGAAAACCTCCTTCCATCAGCAAGGGCATTGAAGATGAAACGTGGCTGGGTCTTTCAGCATGACAATGATCCCAAACACACCGCCCAGGCAACGAAGGAGTGGCTTCGTAAGAAGCATTTCAAGGTCCTGGAGTGGCCTAGCCAGTCTCCAGATCTCAACCCCATAGAAAATCTTTGGAGGGAGTTGAAAGTCCGTGTTGCCCAGCGACAGCCCCAAAACATCACTGCTCTAGAGGAGCTCTGCATGGAGGAATGGGCCAAAATACCAGCAACAGTGTGTGAAAACCTTGTGAAGACTTACAGAAAAACGTTTGACCTCTGTCACTGCCAACAAAGGGTATATAACAAAGTATTGAGATGAACTTTTGTTATTGACCAAATACTTATTTTCCACCATAATTTGCAAATAAATTATTTAAAAATCAGACAAATGTGATTTTCTGGAGTCTTTCCCCCCATTCTGTCTCTCATAGTTGAAGTGTACCTATGATGAAAATTACAGGCCTCTCTCATCTTTTTAAGTGGGAGAACTTGCACAATTGGTGACTGACTAAATACTTTTTTGCCCCACTGTATTCCTGAGCCCATTTTGTGATTTCCAATACAGAAGCATGCCTGTATGTGATGCAGTGCCGTTTAAGGGCCCGAAGATCACGGGCACCCAGTATGGTTTTCCGGCCTTGACCCTTACGCACAGAGATTCTTCCAGATTCTCTGAATCTTTTGATGATATTATGCACTGTAGATGATGATATGTTCAAACTCTTTGCAATTTTACACTGTCAAACTCCTTTCTGATATTGCTCCACTATTTGTCAGCGCAGAATTAGGGGGATTGGTGATCCTTTTCCTATCTTTGCTTCTGAGAGCCGCTGCCACTCCAAGATGCTCTTTTTATACCCAGTCATGTTAATGACCTATTGCCAATTGACCTAATGAGTTGCAATTTGGTCCTCCAGCTATTCCTTTTTTGTACCTTTAACTTTTCCAGCGGGCGGCACGGTGGTGTAGTGGTTAGCGCTGTCGCCTCACAGCAAGAAGGTCCTGGGTTCGAACCCCGGGTCCGGCGAGGGCCTTTCTGTGTGGAGTTTGCATGTTCTCCCCGTGTCCGCGTGGGTTTCCTCCGGGTGCTCCGGTTTCCCCCACAGTCCAAAGACATGCAGGTTAGGTTAACTGGTGACTCTAAATTGACCGTAGGTGTGAATGAGAGTGTGAATGGTTGTCTGTGTCTATGTGTCAGCCCTGTGATGACCTGGCGACTTGTCCAGGGTGTACCCCGCCTTTCGCCCGTAGTCAGCTGGGATAGGCTCCGGCTTGCCTGCGACCCTGTAGAAGGATAAAGCAGCTAGAGATAATGAGATGAGATGAACTTTTCCAGCCTCTTATTGCCCCTGTCCCAACTTTTTTGAGATGTGTTGCTGTCATGAAATTTCAAATGAGCCAATATTTGGCATGAAATTTCAAAATGTCTCACTTTCGACATTTGATATGTTGTCTATATTCTATTGTGAATACAATATCAGTTTTTGAGATTTGTAAATTATTGCATTCCGTTTTTATTTACAATTTGTACTTTGTCCCAACTTTTTTGGAATCGGGGTTGTAGAATGTATGCACTGTGGTTATGATTACAGTATGTGAACCAGTATTTACAGTATGTATATATGCACATCATATGTGAGAAATAAAAGCACTGTATACTATATAACTATAGTAAAGTAAAATCGGCAGCTTTGCAACCAGTGTTACAAGGACTGGCTCCGGATCCCCCGTCACCCTGACCTGTTACGAAAGCTGAACTAATGCACTGTAGATGATGATATGTTCAAACTCTTTGCAATTTTACACTGTCAAACTCCTTTCTGATATTGCTCCACTATTTGTCAGCGCAGAATTAGGGGGATTGGTGATCCTTTTCCTATCTTTGCTTCTGAGAGCCGCTGCCACTCCAAGATGCTCTTTTTATACCCAGTCATGTTAATGACCTATTGCCAATTGACCTAATGAGTTGCAATTTGGTCCTCCAGCTATTCCTTTTTTGTACCTTTAACTTTTCCAGCCTCTTATTGCCCCTGTCCCAACTTTTTTGAGATGTGTTGCTCTCATGAAATTTCAAATGAGCCAATATTTGGCATGAAATTTCAAAATGTCTCACTTTCGACATTTGATATGTTGTCTAAATTCTATTGTGAATACAATATCAGTTTTTGAGATTTGTAAATTATTGCATTCCGTTTTTATTTACAATTTGTACTTTGTCCCAACTTTTTTGGAATCGGGGTTGTAGAATGTATGCACTGTGGTTATGATTACAGTATGTGAACCAGTATTTACAGTATGTATATATGCACACCATATGTGAGAAATAAAAGCACTGTATACTATATAACTATAGTAAAGTAAAATCGGCAGCTTTGCAACCAGTGTTACAAGGACTGGCTCCGGATCCCCCGTCACCCTGACCTGTTACGAAAGCTGAACTAATAAATGAATGAATAATTGGGGAAAATGTTTTGTATGGTGTTACTTTGTAAATTTGATCACACATTTATAAGGCTGTATAGAATTAGTTTTGGGATTGTGCCAGTATTGGGGCAGATCTAGGCTAGGCCCTATTCAGTGGGGGACAGCAAGTCAACTATCTGCTGTAAGCCCTGTTCAGTTGAATACAGCAGGTCCAAGATGCACATTAAGCTCTGCTCAATACAGTGGGAACAGCATGACCTGTAGACTCTGTTTACAGAACAGGCTGCTGTAGACTCTGTTTCAATGGGGGATAGCAGGTCCAGGCTCTGTGGTAAGTCCTGTTCCTTTGGAGACAGTAGGTCCAAAACATGCAATAAGAACCATTCATCTGGAGACATGGAGTCTGGGACACACAGAAGGCCTTGTACAGTTGGAGACAGCAAGTCCAGAGCAAGCAGTAGGCCCTGTACAGTTGGAGACAGCAGGTCCAGGACACACATTAGGCCCTGTTCACTGGGAGACAGCAGGTCCAGGACATGCAGTAGGCCCTGTACAGTTGGAGATAACAGATTCAGGACATTCAGTAGGCCCTGTATAGTTGGAGACATCAGGTCCAGGACACAAATGACCTGTTTAGTTTGAGGCAGCTGGTCTTACATCAAAGTAATAGTCACCAACAGTCAAATTACAAACTTATTTATGGTTGTAAGGAACATGATGAGATGGATTGTGTACTCTATCATCATTTTGCCCCAATATGTGTTTGGAGGAGAAATCTGTTTGATACAGTATGCTCTCCTGATCTTTGTGTGTGTGTGTTTTAATTTGTCCCAATATTATTTATATTTACAGTATTTAACAAATGCTCTTATCCATAGATACAGTGGGGCAAAAAAGTATTTAGTCAGCCACCAATTGTGCAAGTTCTCCCACTTAAAAAGATGAGAGAGGCCTGTAATTTTCATCATAGGTACACTTCAACTATGAGAGACAGAATGGGGGAAAGAATCCAGGAAATCACATTGTAGGATTTTTAATGAATTAATTGGTAAATTCCTTGGTAAAATAAGTATTTGGTCACCTAAAAACAAGCAAGATTTCTGGCTCTCACAGACCTATAACAACTTCTTTAAGAGGCTCCTCTGTCCTTCACTCATTACCTGTATTAATGTCACCTGTTTGAACTCGTTATCAGTATAAAAGACATCTGTCCACAACCTCAAACAGTCACACTCCAAACTCCACTATGGCCAAGACCAAAGAGCTGTCAAAGGACACCAGAAACAAAATTGTAGACCTGCACCAGGCTGGGAAGACTGAATCTGCAATAGGTAAGCAGCT
This sequence comes from Neoarius graeffei, assembly GCF_027579695.1. NCBI lineage: Eukaryota > Metazoa > Chordata > Actinopteri > Siluriformes > Ariidae > Neoarius > Neoarius graeffei. Next base: position 17,432,146 of record NC_083591.1, on the reverse strand, counting down.
TGGTGTGAAAAAATCAACTGTGGGAGCAATTATTAGAAAATGGAAGACATACAAGACCACTGATAATCTCCCTCGATCTGGGGCTCCACGCAAGATCTCACCCCGTGGGGTCAAAATGATCACAAGAACAGTGAGCAAAAATCCCAGAACCACACGGGGGGACCTAGTAAATGACCTGCAGAGAGCTGAGACCAAAGTAACAAAGGCTACCATCAGTAACACACTATGCCGCCAGGGACTGAAATCCTGCAGTGCCAGACATGTCCCCCTGCTTAAGCCAGTACATGTCCAGGCCCATCTAAAGTTTGCTAGAGAGCATTTGGATGATCTAGAAGAGGATTGGGAGAATGTCATATGGTCAGATGAAACCAAAATAGAACTTTTTGGTAAAAAGTCAACTTGTCGTGTTTGGAGGAGAAAGAATGCTGAGTTGCATCCAAAGAACACCATACCTACTGTGAAGCATGGGGGTGGAAACATCATGCTTTGGGGCTGTTTTTCTGCAAAGGGACCAGGACGACTGATCTGTGTTGTAACGGTTGCAAGCATCAGTGTTTTGTGTGCAAAGGGTATTTTTGAGAATTAATATTTATTTTATTTGGGTATATGTGTGTATTTACCCGAGTTGAAAACAGGAACTTTTATTTTGAAATGTGACCTCGGCTGTATGTGTGCGTGTGACGTAAGCGACCAACGTAGACCAGCCAAGCGTTAGATGGACTCAAGCATCGAAGTGTTTGGCCGCAGGAGAGATGCTCTCCTCAAAGTTGGACATTAAGACGTTTTACACAAGTTTATGACTGTAAAAGAACTGAAGAGATCAAGCCTAACTTTCTCTCATTGTGCACGCAGCCAACGAGTTTTCATGGTTTAGTTTTTGAAGATTGTTGAAGATTAAACCCGTCAAAGAAAACCCCTGCGTCTTCGTGCTTTGGGAGGGAGTTATAGTGAAAACTCGGGACTGTTCATCGATGTCGGAGGTGCAGCAATCCCAAGCAAGATCACCACGCAGCCTGCTCGTGTTCACGGCACGTCACAGCGGTCGTTCCAAGAAGCTCAGCGAACACGCACTCTCCTCGTGGCCATGGAACATTGTAGCGGCCGTCTCGTGGACACGCAGATGAGTAGAATGCACGCGTTCAACATATGATCTGACGAACTGAACAAGTGTCGGTAAGCAACACACAAACTGAATCAGCAATGATTTTAAGGCAAAGCCATCAAGAACTTGGACACTAACAAGAGTGGACAAATAGGGGACTTTGCAAGTATGCTTTAAAGGATTAAGAAAAGATTTAAGTGAAGCTGATTTCATAGTGTGGTGTGTGGTAATGCTACTCGATTTCTAAGTCTAATATCTTGCATTTGAGTATTGCTTCTGAGTTTATTGAAGCTTATGATTTAAGTTAAAGGTTAAAACATTTATGTTTGAAGTTGAATGCCTTAAAGGAACAGTCCACCGTACTTCCATAATGAAATATGCTCTTATCTGAATTGAGACGAGCTGCTCCGTACCTCTCCGAGCTTTGCGCGACCTCCCAGTCAGTCAGACGCGCTGTCACTCCTGTTAGCAATGTAGCTAGGCTCAGCATGGCCAATGGTATTTTTTGGGGCTGTAGTTAGATGCGACCAAACTCTTCCGCGTTTTTCCTGTTTACATAGGTTTATATGACCAGTGATATGAAACAAGTTCAGCTACACAAATTGAAACGTGGCAATTTTCTATGCTATGGAAAGTCCACACTATAATGACAGGCGTACTAACACCTTCTGCGCGCTTCGACAGCGCATTGATACGGAGCTCAGTATCAATGCGCTGTCGAAGCGCGCAGAAGGTGTTAGTACGCCTGTCATTATAGTGCGGACTTTCCATAGCATAGAAAATCGCCACGTTTCAATTTGTGTAACTGAACTTGTTTCATATCACTGGTCATATAAACCTATGTAAACAGGAAAAACACGGAAGAGTTTGGTCGCATCTAACTACAGCCCCAAAAAATACCATTGGCCATACTGAGCCTAGCTACATTGCTAACAGGAGTGACAGCGCGTCTGACTGCGTCTGACTGACTGGGAGGTCGCGCAAAGCTCGGAGAGGTACGGAGCAGCTCGTCTCAATTCAGATAAGAGCATATTTCATTATGGAAGTACGGTGGACTGTTCCTTTAAAGCTAAGAGTGAAGGTGTTTCATATTGAAGTCCTTATGTGCTGATTTAAAGTGTGTTTTTGATAATTCACGGTGAAGGCTATTTGCCATCTGATATTTAAGTTTAAATTACATTGAGTTTATATGTGCATTTTGAGGTATTTCAGCACATTACTAGTAATAAGTACAGTGAACAGTATTTGGTTTATTGAACTATTTCAGTGTACAATATTTCAATTCAAAGAGGCAAGAGACACATCTAAATAGGTGTTAACATTCAATGCAGACTTTATTTACATTCAATTATCTGAGTAGGTATTTACAGTTAAAGCATTTCATATTCAGCATTTAATATAAAACATTACACACAGTTAGACTTTAACATTACAAACATTAAGACTCTATTTACATTTAATATTCAAGTTTACATTTACTACATTTAATAACTTAGTTATTTAATTATATCAGAATCTAGTGAGTCTACACTTAAGGTAGGGCAAGTTGATGATGGAAGTGAACCTCTAGATGGTCCTCTTGAAGACAATGCGAGTGAAGTTGGTTCTCAGCCAGCAGAAGGGCAGCCGCTGAGATGAAGTGAGCGAACTCGTACTCTAACAGAAGGGGAAAAGCAATGCAAGAAGCCAAAATGAAGTCATTACAACAAAGATGAGATTACATTTACAAGAAATGGCGAACACTTGTTAAATCCTGTAAGCATTCATTATCACAGTCCGCTGAGCCTCTAGCAGAGGATCTACTCAAGGATATTCTTCACGATGTCAAAGGCCTCTCAACAGATGTTCAGCGTGTCTATGAAGACCAGCGCAGAGTCTCAACACCAGACCAAGACACATGGCAAAGAGTTGACCTGTGTGTACGAGTTTCCGACTTCATTGTTGCCAAAGCCACTGCTTACCTGGATGGGAAGCTCCCACATGAAGATGAACCAGATTGGCCGGAGGCGGGGTCTCTCTGGAACTCCACCAAAAGTGAATTTGATTCTGTCACTTCTATCTTGAAGGGCGCCTCAGAGCATTCGAACATGTCTTCCATCAAGCGCCAAGAAGCTGCTGCGGATGCTGCAGCAAGCCAAGCTGTTCTGAAAGTGTTGGAAGAGCAACAAAGAGAACAATTGGAATTGCAGCACCTAGAGGCAGAGGCGAACAGGAAGATGGTAGCTCAAGAGGCAGAAGACCTGAAGCGACGCCTAGAAAGGGAAGAAGAAGAAATTCAGTGGAGAATTAAAAGAGAAGAAGAGGCAGCTCAAATGAAAGTCAAGCTTGAAGAAAAGCGAATAAAAATAAAGCATTTAGAAACCATGAAAGAGCTCAACGCTGCGCGAGCAAGAATGCAGGTGTACGACCAAGGGCTAAACGTCAAACAAGAGCCTACTGACATCTTGAGCCATGAAGTGGCAGCTAGCCATCAGTCGCCACATCCTGCAAGAGGTCATCAGTCTTCTGTACCTCTAGCTCCACAAGCTAAAGCAACATCCACAAATCCAAGCACGTCAGAGCTCATTATGATGCTTAGTGATGCAATAAGTGCAAATAGAATTCCTGTTCTTGAACCTTCAATATTCACTGGCGATCCACTGAAGTACAGTGACTGGAAACTATCCTTTCAAACATTGATTGACCAGAAGAATATTAGGGAGAAGGAGAAGATATACTACCTTCGTAGATATGTAGGTGGGCAAGCCAAGAATGCACTGGATGGCTATTTCCTACTTGGCACCGAGTCTGCCTATGTTGCTGCATGGGAGATTCTGGAAGAGCATTTACAGTCGCCAAGGCATACTGAGACAAGCTCCAAGCATGGCCCAGAATTGGAGCCAAAGAGAGCACTGAGCTCAGAGAGTTTGACTTTCTCCGTAGCTGTGAAGCAGCCATGGTGCATGTCAAAGCACTGGAGATACTGAACGATTGTAACGAAAACAGAAAGATTCTGGCAAAGTTACCTGACTGGCTAACGGCTAGATGGAACCGGCAGGTGATGGAGAAGGAAGAGCAGAGTGGCCAGTTCCCAAGCTTCAGTCAGTTCGTTACATTCCTGACAAGAGAAGCAAAGATTGCCTGTAATCCAGTTACGTCTTTGTAGTCACTAAAGCAAAGTGAAACTGACAAGGCAAAGCAGCAAAAGCAGCTCAATGTTAAAGCAAAGACACAACAAGTTCTAATGAACAGGCCACAAAACCATGTCTGTTCTGCAAAAAGAATGTCCATACCTTGCATGTATGCAAAAGGCTTATGGAGAAAGAAGTCTCTGAGAGAGTCAAGTTTGTGCAAGCTGAAAAGCTATGCTTCGGTTGTCTTGAAGCAGGCCATCTCTCCAAGAACTGCAGCAGTAGGAGTGTTTGTGGCACATGCAAGAAGCGTCACCCTACCTGTCTGCATGAGGAAAGAGATAAAGGAGAGCAAAAGTCACAACAAGTTAAACAAAGTCAAGACAAGTCAAACAACCAAAATAAAGAAAAGAATAAGGAAAAGACTCAAACTGAGCAGTCCAAAGAAACAGTCACAGCCTCTACTTTAAACAGAGTCATCCAGCATGAAGCTGCTATGCAAACAGCTGCAATAGTTCCTGTCTGGCTTTCATCTGCCACTCAACCAGCAGATGAGGTGCTTGTCTATGCTCTGTTGGACTCTCAGAGTGACACAACGTTTGTGCTCAGTGAAGTAGCAGATGCTCTGGATGCAGAGAAAGAACAAGTGAAGTTGAAGCTCTCAACTATGACTTCAAGAACCACTGTAGTTCAGTCTCAAAGAGTGAGAAACCTTCAAGTTCGAGGCTTTTACTCAGGCAAAGGGATTACCTTACCACCAACCTACACACGTGACTTTATTCCTGCTAACAGAACTCACATACCCACGAAAGAAACAGCTGAGGCTTGGCCCCATTTAGAGCACCTTCAAGAACACATAGTGCCTCTGCAGAGCTGTGAAATAGGTCTGCTCATTGGCTACAATTGCTCACAAGCCTTACTCCCACGAGAAGTCGTGTCCGGTCAAGCAAATCAGCCTTATGCTCAACGTACTGACCTGGGGTGGAGTATAGTCGGCCATGGGAATCCTTGTGTAGAGTTCGGAGATGCCATTGGAATCAGTCATCGCATAGTATGATGCAAGTCACACCAAGTGTTGATTCTTCTGTTAACTTGAAAGCTGAAGTTCACTATGTCAAGAGATGCAAAGTCAGAGATTACCCCTTCAGACATCAAGGTCCTGGAGTCAGACTTCTCAGAAAGAGCAGGAGAAGACGACCTGGTGTCTCAAGATGATCTTAAGTTCTTGTCCAAATTGAGAGAAAACATCTCAAAGAGATGATGGTCACCTTGAAATGCCATTACCGTTTAAGGATGAAAGACCAAAGCAGCCTGACAACAGGATATGTGCAGTGCACCACTTGAAATGTCCTGAAAGGAAACTAAGAAGGAATGAAACATACTACAAGGACTATGTGAATTTCATGCATGACATCATCTCTTGTGGTGACGCGGAGAAAATCCCTGAAGAAGAAACTGAAAGCGGTCTGGCCTGGTATATTCCGCATCACAGAGTACATCATCCCCAGAAACCCGGAAAAATCCGCATCGTATTCGACTGCTCCGCTAAGTTTCAAGGTGAGTGTCTCAATGACCATCTGCTTACTGGACCCAACCTTATGAACACACTGGTGGGTGTCCTTTGCAGATTCCGTAAAGATCTTGTTGCAGTCATGTGCGACATCGAAAGGATTTCTCACCAGTTTTATGTGAAAGCTGAAGACCAGGATTACCTACGATTCCTATGGTGGGAGAGTGGTAACCTGGAGGCTACACCATCAACCTACCGTATGAGAGTCCACCTGTTTGGAGCGGCCTCATCCCCTGGCTGTACCAACTTTGGCTTAAAACACCTGGCAGCTCAAGGGCAAGGACTGTATGGTGAAGGACACCATCCGTTTCATTCAGAGGAATTTCTACGTAGATGATGGGCTCGTAAGTGTTCCCACGGAACGGGAAGCCAGAGAGCTTTGTGGCACTGGTAAGCTCAGACTTCACAAGTTCGTCTCTAATAGCGACAACAGAGGAGGACCGTGCCGCAATCAAAGATCAAGACCTGGCTCTCAGTCTACCACATATGGAGAGAGCTCTTGGAGTAGAATGGTGCGTTACATCTGACTCATTCAAATTCAGAGTTCAAGTCAAGTCTAAGGAGAGGTGTGCTCTCAATGGTAGCCTCCATGTATGATCCGTTAGGGTTCATGGCCCCCTTCGTTCTTCTAGAGAAGCAAATTCTCCAGCACATGTGCAGAGAGAAGATCGGATGGGATGAGGAACTTCCGGAAAGCCTGAGACCTCAGTGGGAGTCATGGATAGTTGACCTACCTAACCTATCTGGCATGGAAATAAAGAGATGCTACTTACCTTCTCAATTCGGCCCTGTGAAAGAGTATGAACTCCACCACTTCTGTGACGCAAGCACCACAGGATATGGTGCATGTACTTGCCTGCGAGCTGTGAGTGAGTTCAACGAAGTTCATTGTAGCTTGGTGATGGGAAAATCAAGAGTCTCCCCCACTAAAGTCACGACGATACCGAGATTGGAACTCTCGGCAGCCGTAGTTGCAGTCAGAGTTAGTGACATGCTCCGAAACGAGCTGGAGCTCCAAGATCCAAAGGAGTACTTTTGGATAGATTCTACCATAGTTCTTGGCTACATAAACAATGATGCCAAGAGATTCCACGTGTTTGTAGCAAACCGAATACAGAGAATCAAGTCGAGCACAAACCCTGAACAGTGGGCTTACGTTGCATCTGAGGAAAATCCGGCAGACCATGCATCTCGAGGGTTGACTGCAGAGCAACTTAAGAAATCCAATTGGTTCTCAGGTCCACAGTTTCTTTGGCAGCAAGAACTACCTCACAGAGAAAGCAAGGTGGGAGAAGTTAAGGATGATGACCCTGAGCTTCGAAAGGCCCTGGTATTCAATACAAAAGCAAAGGAAGACAGGTCATTATTGGACCGCCTTGAAAAGTTTTCTGATTGGTCAAGGGTAGTACAAGCAGTTGCCAGACTGAAGAGACTGATCAAAGAACATAAAGGTCTGAAAGAGAGAACCAATGAGAGTACAAGTTTAGAAGAAAGAAAGGAAGCAGAACTTACCATAATCAAACTGGTCCAAGAGGAAGCATTCCCAAATGAGATAAAGAACCTGAAAGTAAAAGAAATGATAGAGTAATACACAAGGTTATTACTTTGATTGAAGCAGATCAAAATGCTTAATGTTTGATTTAACATTTCATGTTTAATAGTTGACTTGCAACAGTTTGTAAGTTAAGGGAAATCCCACATTAAGGTTGATGTGATTTGGTGGGAGTGTAACGGTTGCAAGCATGAACATCAGTGTTTTGTGTGCAAAGGGTATTTTTGAGAATTAATATTTATTTTATTTGGGTATATGTGTGTATTTACCTGAGTTGAAAACAGGAACTTTTATTTTGAAACGTGACCTCGGCTGTATGTGTGCATGTGACGTAAGCGACCAGCGTAGGCCAGCCAAGCGTTAGATGGACTCAAGCATCGAAGTGTTCGGGCGCAGGAGAGATGCTCTCCTCAAAGTTGGACATTAAGACGTTTTACACAAGTTTATGACTGTAAAAGAACTGAAGAGATCAAGCCTAACTTTCTCTCATTGTGCCAACGAGTTTTCACGGTTTAGTTTTTGAAGATTAAACCCGTCAAAGAAAACCCCTGCGTCTTCGTGCTTTGGGAGGGAGTTATACGTGTAAAGGAAAGAATGAATGGGGCCATGTATCGTGAGATTTTGAGTGAAAACCTCCTTCCATCAGCAAGGGCATTGAAGATGAAACATGGCTGGGTCTTTCAGCATGACAATGATCCCAAACACACCGCCTGGGCAACGAAGGAGTGGCTTCGTAAGAAGCATTTCAAGGTCCTGGAGTGGCCTAGCCAGTCTCCAGATCTCAACCCCATAGAAAATCTTTGGAGGGAGTTGAAAGTCCGTGTTGCCCAGCAACAGCCCCAAAACATCACTGCTCTAGAGGAGATCTGCATGGAGGAATGGGCCAAAATACCAGCAACAGTGTGTGAAAACCTTGTGAAGACTTACAGAAAACGTTTGACCTCGGTCATTGCCAACAAAGGGTATATAACAAAGTATTGAGATGAACTTTTGTTATTGACCAAATACTTATTTTCCACCATAATTTGCAAATAAATTCTTTAAAAATCAGTCAATGTGATTTTCTGGATTTTTTTTTCTCATTTTGTCTCTCATAGTTGAGGTATACCTATGATGAAAATTACAGGCCTCTCTCATCTTTTTAAGTGGGAGAACTTGCACAATTGGTGACTGACTAAATACTTTTTTTGCCCCACTGTATATGTATTGGTCAACCCTAATAGTTTCGATGTCAAGTTCTTGATTGATTTTTACCCTCCCATCTAATTTTACCACTGGCATGACTGGTACAGAGACATTTTTGAAATGAAATGCAACACCTTTTCATTCATTCATTCATTCATTCATTCATTCTCAATTGCTTAATGTACTACAGTGGTGGGAAATGTACCGACACTTCTGGATCCACCTGCGGATCAACATTTAGCTTCAAAGTGATGTAAGTATCTTATAATAGCATGATTAGGCTGGGTAATTGACCAGAGGCTGAGTAATGTAGCACCACTTACTGTACCTTCTGCAGAGTGAGAATGGACCATCTAAGCTATATCGAGAAGATGAGGAGACTGCTTGCACTGTGAGGACAGCTGGAAGGCCTGGTACAATGCTGTTCGGTGTTTGTGTACTTCATGAACTCATGCAATATTTCCTGCAAACAGGATGAATAAGAAGCGCATCCCTCAAGCTCACACTCAATCCACAGCAAGGGAACAGGTGAGCAATACTTCTGCATTTAACCAAGAATATATCCTACCTTGTCCTTGACTTTGTTTCTTTTTAAAAGAAGTAGATGTTTTTGCCATTTGTAAACAATACCACTTCAAGAAACAGAACTTAGGAAAGCAGACCTTCAAATAGAAAGCTGAATATTAGAAAACTGGAGTTGGAAGTAAAGAAAATGAACAAAGTACACACTCAAAGGTTTAATCTTTGCTTTATTTGTGATTTTTTTTTTCCTTTCCACAGGCTGACTAAGATGACTAAAAATTCTTTGTCTAACCATCCAAAAATATACATTATTAACTAAGGTCTAGTTGTGTGAATGAACCAAAGCCATAGCAAACATTATATGGCCAGACGGGTTCGATCCGACAGGGAGCCTACATTAACATAACTCTAAATTAAGATAGCTACTCTTTACATCCATGGTGAACAGAAAAGCATCTCAGAACAAAAATACAGTGGCTCAGAGGCGTAGTCTCATTGAAACTGTACAGTTAAAGATAGGAAAACATTACCTGATCCGATGAATCTTGGTTTTTGCTGCAACATGCAGATGGTAGGGTCAGAATTGGTGTCAACAGCATAGATCAGTGAATGCAACCAGCCTTGCATCAATAGTTCAGGCTGCTGGCAATAGTGTAATGGTGTGAGGCACATACTGGGCTCCTTAATATCAGCTGAGTATCTCTGAATATTATTGCTGACCATGTGTGTTCATTTATGGGTACAGTTTACCCATTTTATAATAGCTACTTCCAGTATAATTCATATATAATGCACCATGCCACAAAGCACTACTCATCTCAAACTGCATGAACATGGCAATGAGTTCAGTGCACTTCACTGGTCTCCACCAGTCAACATAGACCATGAATCCATGGCAAAAGAAGAGAATAAAAGAAAAATAAACAGGGATCCAACTCCTTAGTTAATTAGTATGGTTAGTCCTGAAAACTGACTGGTAAGTGTATATGGGTCTGTCTCAGAAACTGGGTACTGTGGGGGTACCCCACTAAATATACTCAGTCAATAAACTATATGGTTTTGAATGGTGATGTTGGTTTTAATTTGAAATAAAATGATGAAAGAAATACAGATAAGGATATGATGCCAAGATGTTCTGGTATCCAAGTGTGTAGCCGCTTATGCTGTTCTACAGGGTCGCAGGCAAGCTGGAGCCTATCCCAGCTGACTACGGGCAAAAGGCGGGGTACACCCTGGACAAGTCACCAGGTCATCACAGGGCTGACACATATGGCCCTTTTCCACTACCCTTTTTCAGCTCACTTCAGCTCGCTTCAGCTCACTTCAGCCCGACATGGCTCGCGTTTCGACTACCTTAGAGCAGCACGACTCAGCTCGCTTCAGCCCTGCTTAGCCCCCAAAACTCGCACGGTTTTGGAGTAGGGCTGAAGCGAGCCAAACCGAGCCGAGTGGGGCTAGGGGCGTGAGGAGACACTCCCCTGTGCACTGATTGGTGAGGAGGAGTGTCCTCACATGCCTACACACGCCCCACGAGCACGCTGGGATCTGTAAACACTGTAAACCCGGAAGAAGAAGAATTACGAATTACGAGAATTTCTGAAGCCTTATGCGCCTCGGCTCATCTATACGCTCTTGCCAGTATCTGTTGGCGTTGTCGGTGACAACAAGCCACAGCACCAAGACCAGCAACACTAACGACTCCATGTTTATTGTTTACTATCCGGGTCGTGAGACTACCGCTTAAAAGATCACTGTCACTGTTTGCACCGCCTAACGACATCACGTGACATCCACCCACTTTTGCTAACTCCACCCAATGTGTCCACCCACTTCCAGCCAGCACGGTTCAGCACGGTTGTAGTCGAAATGCAACTCCAACAGCCCCACTCAGCTCGACTCAGCCCAACTCAGCCGCGCTGGTAGTGGAAAAGCAGCAACAGACACAGACAACCATTCACACTTACACCTACGGTCAATTTAGAGTCGCCAGTTAATCTAACCTGCATGTCTTTGGACTGTGGGGGAAACCGGAGTGCCCAGAGGAAACCCATGCGGAGAACATGCAAACTCCACACAGAAAGGCCCTCATTGGCCACGGGGCTCGAACCCGGACCTTCTTGCTATGAGGAGACAGCGCTAACCACTACACCACCGTGCCACCTGTATGAATTTCTGAGCTATAAAATGAGTTGTGGTCTATTTTTTACCGTAGTGTGTTTATTTGTGTGTGGGGAAGGACACATATTAACAATTTGCATGTGTAGAATGGAATTTTCCACTCCAACAGTTAGAAGTTGATCGTGCTTCCATTTGCGGTTTTTCTGTTACACGAGTGATCTGTTCGGATGTTATCACTGAAAAGGTGAGTTTTGACAGTTTTATTTTGTTTTAGTCTTGCAGTATAAGGCAGTAGAATGTTTCTTTTTCATCTTACTTTCATATTTTGTAGTGTTTGCATATTTTTGGCCGATATTTTGCAACCATGGTCAATTTGGATCGAACTTTCGATAGAATCTACAGCCAGTCATTTTGCCCCGCCCCCGCCTCGTGCTCCGTCCGGTGTGGTAGTGATGTCCTGTTGCTCACACGCCGCAGCAGAGACCCACTCGACCTTCAGCCGGTACAGTTGCTGTTCTTTTACCACCGCCGTTATTCTCATCTTTCTGGTGTCTTATTGTCGTATTTCGCCATATCAAATAACCAAAATGTATCATATTATTCATATTTAAGTGAAGGAAAGATATAAAGAACTGCCAGCAAAGAACTGGGAACCAGAGGTTTAAGCTGTGACACGTGGAAAGTAGGGTGAATACATCGCATGGTGACTGGTAATGCCAGTCTGACTGAACATGGATTGATTACCCTGCTGATGAGGAAAGATCCTAGGTACCTGGGAACCAGCTTGCGGGAGATGGCTCTGAGTGGCAGGTGGTGTGTGGAGAGCATGACTCATTGCCCCACCCGGTAGGTGGGCGCCCTAGAGTGCCGTTTGTCGGCCTGCCTCTTGAATGCTAGGGCAGAGCGAATGAGTCTTCTCTGGGCCATTGCCCATGACCTCCTGCAGCAGCGTATGAAGATCTGGGCTGAGGGTACGGCGACCTCCTCATCTTGGTTGGGGAAGAGTGGTGGTTGGTAACCTAGGGAGCACTGGAAGGGTGAGAGACCTGTGGCAGATGAAGGAAGAGTGTTATGAGCGTACTTGACCCAAGGTAAGTACTTGCTCCAAGAACCGGCAACCCTGGACGCCATGCACCTGAGTGCCACCTCCAAATCTTGGTTCGCCCATTCCACCTGGCCGTTGGTTTGAGGGTGGAACCCTGAGGACAGGCTACAGGAGGCCCCAATGAGTTTGCAGAAGGCCCTCCAGAACTGTGCAGTAAACTGAGGACCCTGGTCAGAGACAATGTCAGTGGGGAGTCCGTATAGATGGAAAATGTGAAGGATGAGTAATTCGGCGGTTTCTTTAGCTGTGGGAAGCTTGCGCAGAGGAATGAAATGGACTGCCTTGGAGAAACGGTCGATAACTGAGGATGCATGTGTTGCCACCTGAGTTGGGGAGTCCTGTGATGAAGTCCAGGGCAATGTGAGACCAGGGTTGATGAGGAATCAGGAGGGGTCTTAGCAAACTGGCAGGGGTCGATTGGCTGTCTTGTTCCGGGCACATGTGTCGCAGGCTGCCACGAACTTCTGGATGTCTTCCTTGATGGATGGCCACCAGAAGCGCTGTTGGACGAGCGCCAGGGTTCGAGCAGCTCCCGGGTGACAAGCCAACGTGGAGCCATGACCCCACTGCAGCACCTGGGTTCACACAGAACAGGGAACAAACAGATGGTTAGGTGGTATGTTGCTTGAGTTACCTTCACCAGGGTCTTGCTCCAGGGCCTTCTGTATGAGATGCTCTCAACCTCACAAGCATCTGCCTGGTGGGCAGCTCCCACCAGGCAGCATGGAGGAAGGATGGTCTTGGGTGGCTTGGACTCCTCTTGGTGGGAAGAGAACATCCTGGACAGGGCATTGGGTTTGCCGTTCTTGGAGCCTGGGTGGTAGGAGAGCATGAAGTTGAATGGGGAGAAGAAGAGAGACCAATGGGCTTGACGGAAATTGAGACGTTTGGCAGACTTGAGGTACTCCAGGTTCTTATGGTCGGTCCAGACTAGGAAGGGGAGATCCGACCCCTCGAGCCAGTGCCTACACTCCTCCAAGGCTAGCTTGATGGCCAACAACTCTCTGTCGCCAATGTCGTAATTGCATTCAGCAGGGGACAGCCGGCGAGAGAAGGAGCATGGGTGGACCTTGTTATCGCTGGCCCTCTGGGAGTGAATGGCTCCGACCCCGGACTCGGAAGCGTCGACCTCCACGATGAACTGTTTGGTCGGCTTGGGTATGGTGAGAATGGATGCTGTGGTGAACTTGTGCTTGAGCATGGAGAAGGCTTTTCTCTGCTTCAACTTGAACTTGGTCTTACTCGAGGTCAAGGCAGTGAGAGGTCCAGCCACCATGCTGAAGTTGCGGATGAAGCGCCTGTAGAAATTAGCGAATCCCAGGAAACGCTGGAGCTCTCGTCGCGAGGATGGGGTAGGCCAGTCTGCGACTGCCTCAAGCTTGAGGGGGTCCATCTGGATCTTAGCTGGGGAGATGATGAACCTCAGAAATGAGACAGAGCTCTGGTGGAATTTGCTCTTTTCCGCCTTGACAAACAGCTTGTTTTCTAGCAGGCGCTGTAAGACCTGCCGGACGTGGCCCCGATGTTCCTCCAGGGAGCAAGAGAAGATCAGGATGTCATCCAGGTACACAAAAATGAAGATGTTAAGAAAGTCCCTGAGGACGTCGTTGGCGAGTGCCTGGAAGACTGCGGGTGCATTGGTCAGGCTGAAAAGGACCATGAGGTACTCTTAGTGGCCAGTGGTGGTGTTAAAGGCTGTCTTCCACTCATCCCCCTCTCCCTGATCCTGATGAGATGGTAGGCATTGCATAAGTCCAACTTGGTGAATATCTTGGCTCCCTGGGGTAGTTCAAAGGCCGTAGACATGAGCGGTAGGGGGTAACGGTTCTTGATGGAGATGGCATTGAGACCTCAATAGTCAATGCAGGGGCGAAGCGACTTGTCCTTTTCCATAAAGAAAAATCCCATCCCTGCTGGGGAGGAGGAAGGGCGGATGATCCCAGCTGACAGAGAATTGGAGATGTACTTCTCCATGGCTTGTCTTTCAACGGGAGAAAGAGAGTAGAGTCACCCTTTGGGTGGCGCCGTCCCGGGCAGGAGGTTGATTCCACAGTCATAGGGTCTGTGAGGAGAGAAGGACACTGCTTGGGTCTTGCTGAAAACAAGTCTTAAGTCCAGGTATTCCAGAGGCATGTGAGAGGTTGGGAAACTTGCTGGCTGAAGGTTGCGGTGGTTTGGCCGGAGGCAGAGCGGAGTTCAGGCAGGAAGCTAGGCAGGAATGGCTCCAGCCTAGGATAGTATTATCGGCCCAGTTTAGGTGGGGGTTGCGCTGCATTAACCAGGGTAATCCTAGGATGATGGGTACATGGGGGTTGTTCATGACGTGGAGTTGGATGGTTTCAGAGTGGTTGCCAGAAATTCTCAGGGTGAGCGAGGTGGTAAGGTGGGTGATGGTGGTCAAGCCGGTGCCATTGACTGTCAGGACTGTGAGAGGGATGTCGAGGGCGAGTAGCGGAATTCCCAGATGCTTGGTGGTGGCGGAGGTTCCTGTCCACCCCTGAGTCAACGAGTGCCTGGAGATGGTGATACTGGTTGTCGTGGATGATGATGACAGGGAGTAACATTCGATCAGCAGGGGACTGGTTCCGAGTGTTGCCCACCAGGGCCCCTCGATTCACTGGCGGTCTCGTTCCCTTTATCGAGCAGGCTCGGCAGATGTGTCCTCACTGACCACAATAGAAACAGGCCCCTGTGCTTTGCCAGCGCCGGCGTTCCTCCACTGACACTTGACCCCAGTTTACCTGCATGGGTTTGACAGACGCAGCAGGGGGTGGAGAGGAGGTGAAGCTGGGTTCTTCTCTCTCCTCCATTGCTGGACCCAGGCATCGATGCGGTTGGCGAGGTCCATGAGGCTGGAGAGGTTCGACAGCAGTTCCCACGATACCAATTTGTCCTTAATAGCGTCAGACAGGCCGTGCAGGAACATGTCGATCTGGGCGCTCTCGTTCCAGCTGCACGATGTCGCCAATGTCCGGAATTCGATGGCATAGTCCGAAGTAGACTGGGACCCCTGCCACAGCTCCATGAGGCCTCTAGCTGCCTCCTGGCCGGACAGAGAGCAGTCAAAAGTTCACCTCATCTCCTCGGAGAAATCCTTGAAACAGGAACAAAAGGGTGCATCGGTGTCCCAGACCGCTGTTCCCCACTCTCTGGCCTTGCTGGTGAGGAGCGTGATTGTATAGGCTACCTGGGAGCATTCTGTGGGGAAAGCCAGAGGTTGAAGCTCCAAGATCAGTGAACACTGTGACAAAAAAGATTTGCAGGTACCTGGTTCTCCACTGTAGGGCTGAGGTGAAGGGAGTCTTGGTTCGTGGAGAGCGGCGGTGGCAGGAGGTGAAGAAAGAGATGGCTGGACAGGGGTAGGCATGGCTTGGGAGTGCTGGAGTTGTGTGGCTAGGAGGTTGAGTGAGTCGGACAGGGTGGCCAGGTTCTGAGTGATCTGCTGGAGGTCTTGTTGATGGGTCCCGAGGAGAGTCCCTTGCTGCTGGATGACCGTTCTCAGACAGGTGAGTTCCGCTGGATCCATGTTCGCCAGAACGTACTGTTAGGGGTGGTGGAGGTGTGGTGAGATAAGGATCCACAAGCAGAACACAGACAGTAATCCAATAAATAAGGTGATTTAATCCAGGGAAAACCGACTAGTGGCCTAGTGGTAGCGTGTCCACCTCTCGATCGGGAGATCGTGAGTTCTATTCACAGTCGGGTCATACCAAAGACCATCATAAAAATGGTACCTACTGCCATCTGGCAAGGCACGCTGCAATACAGATGTGCATGGGGAGTTAAACTCTCGTGGTTACCAGAGGACTAGCCCCCCACTGTAACCCCAACTATGTAATAGGCGAGAGGCCGAGGGCTATGGAAACGGAGATCAGCGCCGCCCGATGCGCCACATACAGGTTGGGCCTGGTTAGTACTTGAGTGGGAGACTGCCTAGGAATACCAGGTACTGTAAGGCATGGGAAGGACTTTGACTTTTGAATCCAGGGAAAAGGGCATGGCAAGAAGGTAAACAAATGGGACAAAAACAAATGGCAAAATAGTCCAGGTAAAAAGAGACAAAAACTTGACAAAAACACGAGGCAGACAAGGACAAAATTCGCTAGAGCAAAAAAAAAAAACATAAACAAGAAGAAAACCCTAAGTGCAAAAACCATGAACTAGAAAAATAACTTGAGCAAAAACCATGAAATGCAATAAAGGCACAGAAACGGCTGGAATAGCAAAACAAGACGTTCTGGCAAAGTCAGGGTCTGAGAACGGCCTTTAAATAAGTGGGGTGAAAACCAGGAAGTGAGTTAGAGGAGAGCTGGAATTCCCGTCCCGGATCAGGATCAGTGCTGGCGTGGGAGATCCGTAATCTGCAGAGTGGATGTCCGTTGCGGAGCATGACATATACTGCAAGACTAAAACAAAATAAAACTGTCAAAACTCACCTTTTCAGTGATAATGTCCGAACAGATCACTCGTGTAACAGAACGCCCGCAAATGGAAGCACGATCAACTTCTAACTGTTGGAGTGGAAAATTCCATGCAAATTGTTAATGTGTATCCTTCCCCGCACACAAATAACACGCTACGGTAAAAAATAGACCACAACTCATTTTATAGCTCAGAAATTCATACAAGACTAGCTACCATTGTAACATATTCTGTAAGAAACATATTCTATACCTAACTTTCAGCTTTCGTTTTAAAAAACAAAATCGCAGATTTATAACTAAATTCGGCATAGTGATTTTAAGTTACTACTTTTGGTGAGGTAGTGACTAGGGATGAGCGAGCACAGCATTATCTGTATCTGTTAACCATATGAATTATCTGTATCCGTATCCGTACTCGGAGTGGGCGTGGCCTAACCCGGAAGTGGGCGGAATTTAACCCGGAAGTGGGTCTGGTTGTCTTGAAACGGGCGGGGCTTTAACCAGTATGTTATTTTAAGCATGCAATTGATATGGGTTGATCAGAAATTGTTATATTTATTGCCGATTAGAAAACTATTTATAGGACAGCATCAGCATTGAGCTTCAGATCAATGGTTTTGATCACGATAGCAAACGAACTATTTACAGAACAAGTTTTGCAATAATGAATACAACACATGTGGTTGCAATTATGAAATGTAATGAACAAGAGTTTTCATACTCAACATAACTTTCTTTTTTTAACTTTTAAAAATTAACTTTTAATTTTTTTATGATCAGTGTGATTTTTATTTTTTTTTTTGGTTCTTTTTTTATTTATTTTTTATTTCCACACCGTGTGTGTGTGTGTCTCATCTCATTATCTCTAGCCGCTTTATCCTGTTCTACAGGGTCGCAGGCAAGCTGGAGCCTATCCCAGCTGACTACGGGCGAAAGGCGGGGTACACCCTGGACAAGTTGCCAGGTCATCACAGGGCTGACACCTAGACACAGACAACCATTCACACTCACATTCACACCTACGGTCAATTTAGAGTCACCAGTTAACCTAACCTGCATGTCTTTGGACTGTGGGGGAAACCGGAGCACCCGGAGGAAACCCACGCGGACACGGGGAGAACATGCAAACTCCACACAGAAAGGCCCTCGCCGGCCACGGGGCTCGAACCCAGACCTTCTTGCTGTGAGGCGACAGCGCTAACCACTACACCACTGTGCCGCCCGTGTGTGTGTGTGTGTGCGTAGCTTAATTTGTAATATTATTTATACCACTACTACCTAGAAAGTGTCACTCAGTGCATGAAGTAAAATAAAACTGGTTAGAGCCAACTGACGGCTTTAAAAAAAAAACTCCGACGACCGGCAGAGAGAGAGAGAGAGAGAGAGAGAGAATGTGTGTGTGTGTAGCTTAATTTGTAATACTTATACCACTACTACCTTTATTTTTACATGAATTACAGCAAGAAAGTGTCAGACACTCAATGCGTGAAGTCAAAAAAACCTGTTTTTAACTGACGGTTAAAAAAAGAAAAAATAATCTCTGACAGGCAGAGACGCAATGCGAGTCGCTTTCTACCAAGCACCATGTCTGAACGAACCCACGTTTATCAGAACTCTACTGGTTATAAGTAAGTACAAACTGAAATAAAAACAAACTTGAAGCTGAAGAAACCCGGAACGTTAACGGAAAAGAGACGCGAACCTGAGTGACTGAGGGAGAGACAGAGAGCTGTTCTCTGTGTGAGTGAGCAGAGCGGTGTGTGTAGGGGAGGGGTGCTGTGACACTGTGTGAGGATTTTCATTCAGTCCGAGCACAGATATTGACTCGTATTACTCGTATAATACTCATACTCGGCAAAAGTGCTTTATCCGTACTGGATACTCATTTCAGCCGAGTATCCGGCTCAACTCTAGTAGTGACCTTGATCCTGAGGCTTTCCATTTAGATCAAAACACACAACCGTATTGGTTTTGGGTATGCGGAAAATGGAGTTACAGTGGTGATAAAATATTTTGCATGATGTTTTATTACGGTTATGATTATTCTGTGAGCGCACCAATCCTTAGGTGTATAAAGTTATAACTTAAAATACAATTAGTGATAACTGTAGACTTTTCAGTGGACTACAACCTTTTTAAAGGAATGTGATGTAGTCAACCATTTATCATGTCCCAGATCAATACACCATTTTTCCACAAATTTGCAGAATTTTTGCCAAATTCTGAATATTCACATGAAAGATTTAGTTTTATCTGTATTATTTCTTTCATCATTTTATTTCAAATTAAAATCAACATCACCATTCAAAACAGTATAGTTTATTGACTGTGTATATTTAGTGGGGTACCCCCACAGTACCCAGTTTCTGAGACAGACCCATATATTAAATGTTTAATAAGTTTTTAAGATTAATAAGTTTAGGTCCCTGTGTATGAGTTGTTACTATAGAAACCATAACAATACATAGTATTAGAATGAGTACGTTAATATTAACCATCATTACAGCTGGAACTGCCTGTGCTTTTATACTAAATTAATGTAAACCTTTATCCTATGAGAATCGAGCAATCAATGTTGTATAAAATGTCAAGTCAAGTTTATTTGTATAGCGCTTTTAACAATAAACATTGTCGCAAAGCAGCTTTACAGAATTTGAACGACTTAAAACATGAGCTAATTTTATCCCTAATCTATCCCCAATGAGCAAGTCTGTGGCGACGGTGGCAAGGAAAAACTCCCTCAGACGACATGAGGAAGAAACCTCGAGAGGAACCAGACTCAAAAGGGAACCCATCCTCATTTGGGCAACAACAGACAGCCTGACTATAATATTAACAGTTTTAACAGGTATAACCCTCAACTGTCCTCATGGGGCCGTCCTTCACAGAAGCGGTGCGATAAAACTCCGACCAGACACAGGGCACCAGGATGGATCAAGCAGGTCCGAGGGGCAGAAGAGGCCAGCATCTCAATCCCAGGATCAACATGTAACTCAGAGGGACAGATTGGGGGGGGGGGGGGGGGGAAGAGAGAGAGAAAGAAAACACGTTGTTAGGTATGCCCTAAAAATGACAAGTATTAAATCTGTGTGGTAGGCTCGCAGAGACGAGAGTCTTTACAAAATGTACTAATATCAAATAAATATACAGGTTATGATTGGAATTTTTTTGCTTTGAAATAATCAATAAATTATCTTTTTGCTCAACACTCCTGTCTCAGTTTCTTTTCTTCTCACACACTATCAGCATTTCTGACTGGTTTCACAGATAATTCCAGTGTAGAAGAAATCCTCCTTCAGCTGAAACCTTCAGGTGTTCAGAAGTAATTCCACTGATTTTTTTTCTTTTTCTCACAAGCAGATACACTCCGGCCAACAGTCTCAACCTGTTTTGAGTTCAGAGTTCATTTCCACAAGTTTGTTACTTTACAGGTGAAACTTACAAATGAATGCACCACGAGGAAGAAAGTGAGCTCAGGATGGTTTAGATAACCAGTTTCCATTTCCTTTCTACAACATTTCTGAATTTATCAAAACGTTTTGCAGATTTAAATTTTTTTTTTGTTCTACTACTTAAAAGTAGAAGGCCTTTTGATTTCATAAAACCAGTGAAATTTAGTTCCCTCTGAAATTTGGTCATTGTGATACATGTTTATTTCTGTAATATCTAAAAAAAAAAAAACAGGCCATTCTGTGGCTGGGAAGTTATTTCATTTGAGGGGATTCCCTAGCAAATAATGTGCATGAAATCACTCACTTTGCGCAGTCAAGCAGACCAAGGAAGTCTGGTGGGCACATGTGCAAAAACCCTGTGTCCGAAATCGCTCACTTGTTCACTACTCCCTACTCACTATATAGGGAATTACTATAAAGAAGACTATATAGTGAGCTCATTGGTAAAACGAAAAAATGCTTTCGGACACTAATCTGTCGTGCTGGTATTTACGTCATTACTGTCACACAATTAAAATGTGCCAGTTCAGTCGGCTGGTGGGTTTTCAAAATAATAAATACATGCATGTATTTTTGTGATAAATACATATTATACTGAGAGTATTTCCCACATTAATCAATACAAAGTACCTGCATCTTTCATTTCTTTTAAATCAAGGCTGAATACTTTCTTCTTTGCCACTGCCTTTTATTAAATCAAATTTGAGTCTTTTAATTTGATTTCTTTCACCACGACCTCATTGTGGGGTACTTTGAGTGCACTATATAGGGTGTAAATAATCCTCACTAAGGTTTCAGACAGCACTACAAAATGGTGTCCCCACTATATAGTGCCCTATATAGTGAGTAGGGAGCGATTTCGGACACAGGGCAAGTTTACCTTTCTGCATCGTCTTCTTCTTCTTCTGGGTTTTACGGCAGTTGGCATCCAGTGTTGCATTACTGCCATCTACAGGTTTACCTTGACTCTGCACTGACAGTTACATCATTCTGTAGGTAAACAAACAGCTGATCACACAGAGGTGCTCGCCGACTGCCAATATTTATTGATGTGGTCCCGCATTTCCTTTCCTTCGCAACATAACGTCTTTTCTTCTCACTTTCTGTTACTGTAGTTGGTCTTCCACGTTTAATTCGTGTCCTCCATTTTCCTTTCCTGTTTCAAATTTGTATCCCACAATGCCTTGCGCAAACGGGGAAAGCCCACCACTTGATGTATGACGTGATCTCCTGGATTGCATCACGGTGAAGCAAGAAATAATAGCAGAGAATTTAGGGCCACATGGCCCTAAATTCATTAATTGTTCTATTTAAAAAAAAAAAAACTAATAAAATTGGAAGTCTGTGATTTGAATTAAGTAGCTTTCGGTCCACTAGACAAAAATAATTGGGTGTCAGGGAAAATTATTTTTATGACCTACACTTGAAAAATCTGAAAGGCAGTATAGCTTTAAATAAAAGGACAGACTTTTGCTCAAAAATGAACAGCCAAACTTTTTACATGAACAAATTAACTGTTTGCTTTTATTATAGTACCATTAAATATGTGAGATTATGATACATTAAAGACAATTGTACAGTGTATTTTATGGTAAAATGCAGGCAGCTGTGGTTGCCAAAGATTTAATGAATAAAAAAATGGTATTGCTGTTATCTATATATATCAACATCTTTCTATAACTCCAGGCATTTTACTGTGAAATGCTGGCAAAACCTGTAAAAGTATTTTCTGTAAATAATCAGCAATTAGATACTCCCAAATTACTACAGTGATATTCAGTAGAGTCAAAACATGTTACTTAGGCTGACTGTAAACTCAATTTAAATTCATATTTAACTCACATGGGGTGGCACAGTGGTGTAGTGGTTAGCACTGTTGCCTCACAGCAAGAAGGTTCTGGGTTTGAGCCCAGCGGCTGGCGGGGGCCTTTCTGTGTGGAGTTTGCATGTTCTCCCTGTGTCTGCGTGGGTTTCCTCCACACTCCAAAGACATGCAGGTTAGGTTAACTGGTGGCTCTACATTGACTGTAGATGTGAGTGTGAATGGTTGTTTGTCTCTATGTGTCAGCCCTACAATGACCTGGTGACTTGTACCCCGCCTCTTGCTGGAATAGGCTCCAGCTTGCCTGTGACCCTGTAGAACAGGATAAGCGGCTACAGATAATGGATGGACGGATTTAACTCACACCTCAGTGGAAAAGAAACTTGTACGTAAGAATAAGAATGGAAATTTTGATTTCTTTAAAAGCCATCCTATGCCAAAAAAAAACCAACAACCCACATGTATTACATTCATGTTATAATACAATTCAGCTCGTGTTTTTTTGGCACCAGAACAGCAGCAACCTTGTAAAAACACTACCAGGATGAAATAAACTAATCAAGGAGGTGAGACTGGTCCAATAACACAAACATCAGGTCTCAACAGTCTGGGGGAAGGAGCAGATACACTACCGTTCAAAAGTTTGGGGTCACCCAGACAATTTTGTGTTTTCCATGAAAAGTCACACTTTTATTTACCACCATAAGTTGTAAAATGAATAGAAAATATAGTCAAGACATTTTTCTGGCCATTTTGAGCATTTAATCGACCCCACAAATGTGATGCTCCAGAAACTCAATCTGCTCAAAGGAAGGTCAGTTTTATAGCTTTTCTAAAGAGCTAAACTGTTTTCAGCTGTGCTAACATGATTGTACAAGGGTTTTCTAATCATCCATTAGCCTTCTGAGGCAATGAGCAAACACATTGTACCATTAGAACACTGGAGTGATAGTTGCTGGAAATGGGCCTCTATACACCTATGTATGGTAGATTGCACCAAAAACCAGACA
This sequence comes from Neoarius graeffei, assembly GCF_027579695.1. Classification (NCBI taxonomy): domain Eukaryota; kingdom Metazoa; phylum Chordata; class Actinopteri; order Siluriformes; family Ariidae; genus Neoarius; species Neoarius graeffei. The sequence continues at coordinate 17,409,174 of NC_083591.1, read as the reverse complement.
TTTGCAGCTAGAATAGTCATTTACCACATTAGCAATGTATAGAGTGTATTTCTGATTAGTTTAAAGTGATCTTCATTGAAAAGAACAGTGCTTTTCTTTCAAAAATAAGGAAATTTCAAAGTGACCCCAAACTTTTGAACGGTAGTGTACACACACTCTCTCTCTTCACCTATCCACCTTCACATAGTGCCATGTAGCCAACAGGTACATACAGTGAGAGTTGTACACACACACACACACCTGTAACTAAGTTGGAGTATCTGAGACAAAATGTGCACGTCATATATATATTTTCCTCAAGCAAGACAAAACTCACATAAATATAGAGAAAGAAAGAGGGCTGCAATGGAGAACCAAGAGGAACATCTATCTATCCAGTTACAGTTAAAAAGAAAAGTACCTGGGTAGGGGGGAAGCCATGGCCTAATGGTTAGAGAAGCTGCTTTGGGACTAAAAGGTTGCTGGTTTGATTCCCTAGACCAGGAAGAATGGCTGAAGTACCCTTGAGCAAGTCACCTAACCCCCAAAATGTTCCCCAGGCTGCTCTGGACATGTTGTATGTCACTATGGATAGCAGTAACTGCTAAATGCCTGTTATGTAATAAGAGAGATGCACTGATACAATCAACAGTTTACTTGGTAAGAAAACAAAAGGTTCTTCCTCATTAGTATCAATTTGTAGTGGTACAAATCAGGTTTGTTGTACTCGAGTCTGACTTGTGCCCAAGGGCGTAAAAACGGTGTTGATATTGGTGGGGACATAATTTGGCCAAGCGCCCCAGTGCACCATGGTTGTCGCACGAAATGTGGCCTACACTGTACAAATGATTGGTTGTCCATTCCTTTGTGTTATTTTGATTTTTAGCACCAGGTACACTTAGTCTTAGACTTAGGCTAACACCTGCATGTATACGGGCAATACATTACCACACAGAGAAAGTGGACATTGAAGTTGCTGTGAATTTCACTATAGTGGATGACCTACCCAAAATACAACAACACAATCAATCAAAATTATGTGCTGCTGCTTCATTTTCACACAACTTTTACTATTTTCACACATTTGAAACATCATGTGCTTCCTTTTGAGTTACTGCAATTTCAGAATCTGGAAGTAATGTAGGTATGGGTGGTAGAAATGTGAAGAGTTTTGGTAGTTGTAGTGCATTTTGCAAAAATGTTTATTCATTAAGTTGAAAGGGTTAAGTGACAATTGTTTCACATTTTTACATTTTCAGATTTTATTGCAGAGGTTACATACATACGCATATACACATGCATATATACATATGCATATACATGCAAACAATGAGCAAGAAAAAAGTAAATATAAGTAAACATTTAGCATTATCTACAAGCATTTATTAGTGTGTGTGTGTGTGTGTGTGTGTGTGTGTGTGTGAGAGAGAGAGAGAGAGAGAGAGAGAAACGTCCTCCTTACATTTTCTTTTATTGCCTGACATCACTGCCTGTGTGTTGTTTTGCTGTAGCAGCGAGCTGGATGCTGATTTTACCGCTTGCTACTGCTTACAGCCAATGACAACAAAAAACCATAGCAATGTCAAGGCAACGGGAGGTGGGCCAGTCAAAGCTTCATAAAGCTTTTTTACCTGTCCCCACCAATAGAGTGCTCCGAGATGATGCTAAAAATAGTAACACTGCGGTCTGCGCGGCCATCTTGGAAGTCACTCGCTCCAGAGTGCTCATAGAGTACACATTCACCGATTCGTTTCCACGTTAGAGGGCTTAGAAGCTTGGATTTTTTAAGAATTTAGACATCTGAAGTGATGGAGCACTACTGTGAAAGTTTGGATAAGCAGGCACGGGAGCGTTATGCTGAGAAGGTACGTTTCATTGGGAATGTAGATCCATATAGTGAGAAGGAATGGAAAGCTGACCCCAGCTTGTTGCCGCATGTGACATACATCGATCTTGTGAACTATCTACCGGTAGTGTTTCACCCAAGTCCATTTTGTGAACTAAAGCATGTGTACATAAACATTACTAGGCCTAGATCTTAAATGCCATTTGATGCAACAATGCACTGCAGTAGACATAAGCTACCTAATGTGACAAATATATCCATTAATCATTGCTGAAAGTACATAGAAAAGATAATAGTTTGTATCACATTTATTTTAGTAACTATGAAATTCAAGACAATTTAACCTACCTGTCACAAAGTGATCAGAACAAATCCGGATACAGTCAAGTTGTCCTAAATTTGATCGGTTAATGGCAGCCAGCCACTGTCGTCTCCTCCGCTCTCTTTTCTCCGGTGCTGCAATTCCCTGGTTAGTCACGACTTTAGGGAGTCTGTGGAAGCTTTTGCCACCCTTTTCCCCCGGCTACTACAGCCAACAATGACACACGTATTCGGCATTGTCACCCCTTTTTGCTTCGCTGAACAACAACAATGCACTGACACAGCGAGCTTTGACTTCCAATATGGCCGCCGCTGGGTTCGCGCTGACCTCGAAGCACTCTATAGTCAGCCATCTTTGAGAGGTCTGTTCACAACTGAAAATCAGCTGGAAGCGATACCGCGTTTGGTGTTTTTATTCAGCGTTTCCCGCATCGCGGCTTCTCCATTCAAAAATGGTATGGACATTTTAAACTCAGCTGAATATTGGTATGGACGCGTCCATGCCGTCCATACGCATTTTTACGCCCATGCTTGTGCCCTAACTTTAAGGACTCGTGACTTGACTTGAGCACTGATGACTCGCGCGTTAACTGCATTCGGACTTGTAAATTGGAGAGGAGGACTCAGATTCTTTCTTTATTTTTTGCAAAGTGGCATAATAATTTGGCATAAAATATTTATATCTACAGTAATTTTTGTACTAATTTCGTGCAAGAGTGTCACACCTGTGCGCCTTGGCACGTGCATCAGATAGACTCTTGAGCGTGCTCCAGACAGCATGCACGCCAAGTGGACTCTCATGCGCATGCTGTAAACGGCTCGCACCTGCACAAGATTAAGGTGCAATTAGTGCACCTATATAAAAACTTTGAAAACACACTGTGGCAGCGGGGGCGTGGTCAAGCGCCGGTCTGTGACAGGAGGGCGGAGTCAGGGAAAGCAAGTGGCAGAATCACTTCACCTGAGAGCAATTAACCTGTGTTTGTGTGTCTTCCCAGTGACCGCGCCCTATATGAGGAGGGAGAGTGAGAGCGGAGGTAGCTCATCTCCAGACCAGACGCCGGTTGTGTGTGGGTGTGTGTCGGAGTGGGAAGTTGTTCACTGAAAAGTGTAGCAATAAAAGCCACATTTACAAACCTCATCTCTGTCCTGCCGTCCTCTGTGCTCCACCCCTTCGTTAGAACTGTTACAGTGGTGCCGAAACCCGGGACCTGGAGCACAGCAGCCTCTCAGCCCCATGGAGTTCTCCCCGTTCGCTGAACTGATCCACGCCCTCGCCACCGCCCAGCAAAGCCAGCACCAGGCGCTACTCACCCTCCGAAAGGAGCAAGAAGAGCGGTTCGAGGCCCTGGTGTTGGCCCAACAAGAAGATCGCCAGGCGTTACGGCACCTCCTCGCGTCGGTGGGGCCCACCAGCGCTCCTACCGCGGGCCCGTCTCCCCTCACCGTCACCAAGATGGGCCCGCAGGATGACCCCGAGGCGTTCATCACGCTCTTTGAGCAGGTCGCCGAAGCCTCGGGGTGGCCGATGGAGCAGCGCGCGACGCGCCTCCTCCCCCTGCTCACGGGAGAAGCACAGCTGGCTGCGCTACAGCTCCCCGCCGACCGCCGGCTGGCCTACGCGGACCTCCGCCGGGCCGTCCTCCAGTGCGTAGGGCGCACCCCAGAACAGCAGCGCCAGCGCTTCCGCGCGCTGCGCTTGGAGGAAGTCGGCCGGCCGTTCGTGTTTGGCCAGCAGCTCCGGGACGCCTGCTGGCGGTGGCTGAGGGCCAACAACCGCGATGCCGAAGGAATCCTCGACCAGGTGGCGCTGGAACAGTCCGTCGCTCGCTTGCCAGCAGGAACTGCGGAGTGGGTCCAGTGCCACCGCCCGGCGTCGCTGGATTGAGCAGTCGAGCTGGCGGAGGACCATTTGGCGGCTGTCCCGGCGGCAGGACAGCAGATGGCATCTTCTCTTCTCTCCTCTTCTCTCTCTCCCCCTCCTCCTGTGTCCCGTCCTCGCCCCATTCCCCCTCCGCGGAGGCGGGGGCCGGCACCCCCCCAGCCGGCCCGCCGCACCCGCGGTGCCCTCCCGTTTCTCCCTTCTGTGTCTGTCTCTCCCCCACCTCAGGTGAGTGAGCCCCAGATCACCGGTGCAGAGGGAAAGCCCGGGCCGGTTTGCTGGCGCTGCGGGGAGCCGGGCCACCTTTAACAGCAGTGCACGGCAATGGAAGTGGGCGCGGTGGTTCGGATCCCCGACGCGCCAGAGGCCGCCCTCGATCGGGCCGGAGCGTATCGCATACCGGTGAGTATCCAAGGGGCTACATATCAGGCGTTGGTGGATTCTGGTTTTAATCAGACCTCAATTCGCCAAAGCCTGGTTCAAAACGAGGCATTGGGGGGAGCACAAGGGGTGAAGGTGTTATGTGTGCACGGGGATGTTCACAGCTACCCTTTAGTGTCGGTCCACATTATTTTCATAGGGGAAAAATTTATAGTGAAGGTGGCGGTTAATCCTCGCCTTACCCACTCTCTAATTTTGGGGACTGATTGGCCGGGATTTCGGGGTTTAATGACACGTCTAGTCGAGAGTGGGTCCTGCCATTTGACAGGGGGAGGTCCCGGTGTCGCTTTGGCGGGAGCAGCTGTCACAGAGCCGTCTACGTCATCTCTGCGTCAGAGTGAGGAGCCGCCGGCTCCTCCTCTCTCTATTGGGGAATCCCTCGCGGATTTCCCATTAGAGCAGTCGCGAGACGAGACTCTGCGGCATGCATTTGACCAAGTGAGAGTAATCGATGGTCAAACGCTCCAGCCGAACGCCACCCCGTCCTTCCCCTACTTCGCGATTATGAAGGATAGATTATACCGAGTGACGCAGGACACTCAAACTAAAGAGCGCGTCACGCAGCTTTTAATTCCGAAGAGCCGCCGGGAATTGGTATTCCCGGCGGCTCACTTTAATCCCATGGCTGGACACTTGGGGCAGGATAAAACACTAGCCCGAATAATGGCCTGTTTCTATTGGCCGGGGATTCGCGGCGATGTCCGTAGGTGGTGTACGGCATGCCGCGAATGCCAGTTAGTAAACCCAGCGGCCATTCCAAAAGCGCCTTTGCGCCCTCTACCATTAATCGAGACCCCATTTGAGAGAATTGGGATGGATCTCGTCGGGCCATTAGATCGGTCAGCACGAGGGTACCGCTTTATATTAGTTCTGGTGGACTATGCAACGCGATACCCGGAAGCAGTGCCTCTGCGCAATATCTCAGCACGCAGTATTGCCGAGGCACTCTTCCGCGTCATCTCCCGAGTTGGAATCCCGAAAGAGATTCTGACTGATCAAGGCACTACGTTTATGTCATGAACACTGCGCGAACTGTATGGGTTATTGGGGATTAAGCCGATCCGCACCAGCGTGTATCACCCACAAACGGACGGTTTAGTGGAACGATTCAACCGCACCCTCAAAAATATTATTAAGAAATTCGTAAGTGAGGACGCACGTAACTGGGATAAGTGGCTCGAACCCTTGCTGTTCTCAGTGCGAGAGGTCCCCCAAGCCTCCACGGGGTTCTCCCCGTTCGAATTATTATATGGGCGTAAGCCGCGCGGCATCCTGGACGTGCTGCGGGAAAATTGGGAGGAGGGACCTTCACAAAGTAAGAACGAAATTCAGTACGTTATGGACCTGCGCGCAAAACTCCACACGCTCACCCACCTAACTCAGGAGAATTTGCGCCAGGCCCAGGAACGGCAAGCCCGCCTGTACAACAAGGGTACGCGCCTTAGAGAGTTCACACCGGGAGATAAGGTACTCGTACTGTTGCCCACGTCGAGCTCCAAATTGATCGCCAAGTGGCAAAGACCCTTTGAGGTCACACGGCGAGTCGGGGACGTCAACTATGAGGTGAGGCGAACGGACAGGGGTGGGGCGCTACAGATTTACCACCTCAATCTGCTTAAACTCTGGAACGAGGAGGTCCCCGTGGCGTTGGTGTCGGTGGTTCCAGAGAAGGCGGAGCTGGGGCCGGAGGTTCAAAAGGGAACATTGGCATCACGTACCTCTCCGGTCCCCCGTGGAGACCACCTCTCCCCGACCCAACTCACGGAGGTCGCCCAGTTGCAGGCCGAGTTTTCGGATGTGTTCTCGCCCCTGCCCGGTCGCACTAACCTCATAGAGCACCACATCGAGACGCCCCCGGGGGTGGTAGTGCGTAGCCGCCCTTACAGGCTACCCGAACACAAAAAAAAGGTGGTTCGGGAAGAACTTCAGACCATGCTCGAAATGGGCATCGTCGAGGAGTCCCACAGTGACTGGAGCAGCCCGGTGGTCTTGGTACCCAAGGCCGACGGGTCGGTCCGGTTTTGTGTGGACTATAGGAAAGTCAACGTGGTGTCTAAATTTGACGCGTACCCAATGCCTCGTATTGACGAGCTGCTCGATCGACTAGGCACGGCTCGCTTTTATTCGACACTGGATTTGACGAAGGGATATTGGCAGATCCCCTTGACTCCACTATCCCGAGAAAAAACGGCCTTTTCCACACTGTTTGGGTTACACCAATTCGTCACACTTCCGTTTGGGCTGTTTGGGGCGCCCGCTACGTTTCAGCGGCTGATGGATCGGGTCCTCCGCCCCCACGCTACCTATGCGGCCGCCTATCTGGATGACATCATCATATATAGTAATGACTGGCCGAGGCACTTGGAACACCTAAGGGCCGTCCTTAGGTCGCTGAGGCAGGCGGGTCTCACGGCCAACCCAAAGAAGTGTGCGATTGGGCGGGTGGAAGTACGGTATCTGGGCTTCCACTTGGGCAACGGGCAGGTGCGTCCCCAAATTAATAAGACCGCAGTGATTGCGGCCTGCCCGAGGCCCAAGACCAAAAAGGGGGTGAGACAGTTCCTGGGGCTGGCTGGCTATTATCATAGGTTTATACCTAATTATTCGGACGTCACCAGCCCGCTGACTGACCTCACTAAAAAGGGAGCGCCAGATCCGGTCCAGTGGACGGAGCAGTGTCAGCGGGCTTTCTCTGAGGTAAAGGCTGCACTGTGTGGGGGGCCACTTTTACACTCCCCTGACTTCTCTCTCCCTTTTATGTTACAGACGGATGCGTCGGACAGAGGGCTGGGGGCCGTTTTGTCCCAGCAGGTGGAGGGGGAGGACCGCCCGGTCCTTTACATCAGTCGGAAGCTGTCAGTGCGTGAGGGGCGCTACAGCACGATTGAGAAGGAGTGCCTGGCGATCAAGTGGGCGGTCCTCGCCCTCCATTACTACCTGCTGGGGCACCCTTTCACCCTCTGTTTGGACCACGCGCCCCTCCAGTGGCTCCACCGCATGAAGGATGCCAACGCGCGGATCACCCGTTGGTATCTGGCACTCCAACCCTTCAACTTCAAGGTGGTCCACAGGCCGGGGGTGCAGATGGTCGTGGCAGACTTCCTCTCCCGTCAAGGGGGGGGGGGGAGTCGGCTGCAGGCCGGACGGGCGCCCGGCCTGAGTCGGGCGGTGGGGGTATGTGGCAGCGGGGGCGTGGTCAAGCGCCGGTCTGTGACAGGAGGGCGGAGTCAGGGAAGGTAAGTGGCAGAATCACTTCACCTGAGAGCAATTAACCTGTGTTTGTGTGTCTTCCCAGTGACCGCGCCCTATATGAGGAGGGAGAGTGAGAGCGGAGGTAGCTCATCTCCAGACCAGACGCCGGTTGTGTGTGGGTGTGTGTCGGAGTGGGAAGTTGTTCACTGAAAAGTGTAGCAATAAAAGCCACATTTACAAACCTCATCTCTGTCCTGCCGTCCTCTGTGCTCCACCCCTTCGTTAGAACTGTTACACACACTTACTTTGCAAAGTATTGAGTTGAGTTGCTGACACATTACTGAGCCTTATTTCCTTGTTTGGTTTCCTGATCCCTGATTTCCTGTTTCTCATCTTTGATTTTGCCAAGTCTACGATAGCCTGTTTGTGCCTCACTTGACCTATTGCCTGTTTCAGTTTTACGATTTTCCCTGCTGTTCTGGATTGTTTACCCGTCTTCACTTGTATTAATAAGCACACCTTACATCCATCTCCCAACCATATCTGACAGAATACAAAGAGAATGCACATTCACCTGTTCATACGTCATGTTCAGGAACAAACTAATGTTCTCGTCTCGTCTCGTCTTCTTCCGCTTATCCGGGACCGGGTCGCGGAGGCAGCAGTCTAAGCATGGAAGCCCAAACTTCCCTTTCCCCAGACACCTCGGCCAGCTCCTCGGGAAGAACACCGAGGCGTTCCCAGGCCAGCCGAGAGACATAGTCCCTCCAGCGTGTCCTGGGTCTTCCCCGGGGCCTCCTCCCGGGGGGACATGCCTGGAAAACCTCCCCAGGGAGGCGTCCAGGAGGCATCCGAAAAAGATGCCCGAGCCACCTCAGCTGGTTCCTCTCCATGTGGAGGAGCAGCGGCTCTACTCCGAGCTCCTCCCGAGTGACTGTGCTTCTCACCCTCTCTCTAAGGGAGCGCCCAGCCACCCTGCGAAGGAAACTCATTTCAGCCGCTTGTATCCGCGATCTTGTTCTTTCTGTCATTACCCAAAGCTCATGACCATAGGTGAGAGTCGGAACGTAGATCGACCGGTAAATTGAGAGCTTCGCCTTTTGGCTCAGCTCCTTCTTCACCACGACGGACCGGTAAAGCGACCGCATCACTGCGGAGGCTGCACCGATCCGCCTGTCGATCTCACGCTCCATCCTTCCCTCACTCGTGAACAAGATCCCGAGATACTTAAACTCCTCCACTTGAGGCAGGACTTCTCCACCAACCTGGAGAGGGCAAGCCACCCTTTTCCGGTCGAGAACCATGGCCTCGGACTTGGAGGTGCTGATTCTCATCCCAGCCGCTTCACACTCGACTGCAAACCGCCCCAGTGCATGCTGAAGGTCCTGGTTTGAAGAAGCCAACAGGACAACATCATCCGCAAAAAGCAGAGATGAAATCCTGTGGTTCCCAAACAGGATTCCTTCCGGCCCCTGGCTGCGCCTAGAAATTCTGTCCATAAAAATTATGAACAGAACCGGTGACAAAGGGCAGCCCTGCCGGAGTCCAACATGCACTGGGAACAGGTCTGACTTACTGCCGGCAATGCGAACCAGACTCCTGCTCCGTTCGTACAGGGACCGGACAGCCCTTAGCAAAGAGCCCCGAACCCCATACTCCCGAAGCACCCCCCACAGAATACCACGGGGGACACGGTCGAATGCCTTCTCCAGATCCACAAAGCACATGTGGACTGGTTGGGCAAACTCCCATGAACCCTCGAGCACCCTATGAAGGGTATAGAGCTGGTCCAGTGTTCCGCGACCAGGACGAAAACCGCATTGTTCCTCCTGGATCCGAGGTTCGACTATTGGTCGAATTCTCCTCTCCAGTACCCTGGAGTAAACTTTCCCTGGGAGGCTGAGAAGTGTGATTCCCCTATAATTGGAGCACACTCTCCGGTCCCCTTTCTTAAAAAGAGGGACCACCACCCCAGTCTGCCACTCCAGAGGCACTGTCCCCGACCGCCACGCGATGTTGCAGAGGCGTGTCAACCAAGACAGCCCCACAACATCCAGAGACTTGAGATACTCAGGGCGGATCTCATCCACCCCCGGTGCCTTGCCACCGAGGAGCTTGCAAACCACCTCAGTGACTTCGGCTTGGGTAATGGACGAGTCCACCTCTGAGTCATCAGCCTCAGTCTCCTCAGTGGAAGACATGACGGTGGGATTGAGGAGATCCTCAAAGTATTCCTTCCACCGCCCGACAATGTCCCCAGTCGAGGTCAACAGCTCCCCACCCGCACTGTAAACAGTGTTGGCAGAGTACTGCTTCCCCCTCCTGAGGCGCTGGACGGTTTGCCAGAATTTCTTCGAGGCCGACCGATAGTCCTTCTCCATGGCCTCCCCGAACTCCTCCCAGTTCCGAGTTTTTGCCTCCGCAACTGCCCGAGCTGCAGCACGCCTGGCCTGCCGTTACCCGTCGGCTGCCTCAGGAGTCCCGGAGGTCAACATGGCCCGATAGGACTCCTTCTTCAGCTTGACGGCATCCCTTACTTCCGGTGTCCACCACCGGGTTCGGGGATTGCCGCCACGACAGGCACCGGAGACCTTGTGGCCACAGCTCCGAACAGCTGCGTCCACAATGGAGGTAGAGAACATGGTCCACTCAGACTCAATGTCCCCCGCCTCCCTCGGAAGCTGGGAAAAGCTCTCCCGGAGGTGGGAGTTAAAGACCTCCCCAACAGAGTGCTCGGCCAGACGTTCCCAGCAGACCCTCACCATACGTTTAGGCCTGCCAGGTCTGTCCAGCTTCCTCCTCCGCCAGCGGATCCAACTCACCACCAGGTGGTGATCAGTTGACAGCTCAGCCCCTCTCTTCACCCGAGTGTCCAAGACATAGGGCCGGAGATCAGATGAAACGACTACAAAGTCGATCATCGACCTCCGACCTAAGGTGTCCTGGTGCCACGTGCACTTATGGACACCCCTATGCTCGAACATGGTGTTCGTTATGGACAAACCGTGACTAGCACAGAAGTCCAATAACAAAACACCACTCGGGTTCAGATCGGGGAGGCCGTTCCTCCCAACCACGCCCCTCCAGGTGTCACTGTCGTCGCCCACATGAGCATTGAAGTCCCCCAGTAGCGCAATGGAGTCCCCAGTCTGAGCACCCCTCAGTACCTCTCCCAGGGACTCCAAGAAGGCCGGATACTCTATACTGCTATTTGGCCCGTAGGCACAAACAACAGCAAGAGCCCTCTCCCCAATCCGAAGGCGCAGAGAGGCGACCCTCTCGTTCACTGGGGTAAACTCCAACACATGGCGGCTGAGCTGGGGAGCTATAAGCAAGCCCACACCAGCCCGCCGCCGCTCACCACGGGCGACTCCAGAGAAGTGGAAAGTCCAGCCCCTCTCGAGGAGCTGGGTTCCAGAGCCCAAGCTATGCGTGGAGGTGAGCCCGACTATCTCTAGCCGGTACCTCTCAACCTCCCGCACAAGCTCAGGCTCCTTTCCCCCCAGCGAAGTGACATTCCATGTCCCAACAGCCAGCCGCTGTGTCCGGGGATCAGGTCGTCGAGGCCCCTGCCTTCGACTGCCACTAGGGCTGCCACAAACGATTATTTTGATAGTCGACTAATCACCGATTATTTTTTCGATTAGTCGACTAATCGGATCATACGTAAATTGACTATAAAACATACATCTTATCGCACCAGCATGCAGCTGTTCAGATCATTAGCTTTCTGCTTGAAGTGTTTAAGGTATGTGCTAAGTGAAAATAAAAACAGTTAAGATGATAGCTCATTAACCCTTTAATGAGATGTGAAGCTTGTATCAACAAATAGAGCAGCATGAAGTGCAAACAGCTGAGTAAAATAAAGACAAGGCACAATAAAGACTGGCCTAAACAACACAAAAATAAATACTTCCGGTTACCTAGGAATTATTCACAAAAATAAAATTTGGTCTCACTCAAAAAAAAAAAAAAGTGCATTTTGTGCTCAGTCACAAATGTATTTTGCTACACTCTGACACTATTTAACCCAATCCCACAAGACTCTTGTTCATGGCCAGGAAGGTTAGCATTTCTACATGGCTTGGAGAAAGGCTTGCTCTCTTTTGAGAGCAGATGTTCCCTGCTGCAGAGAAAATCCGCTCCGATGGGGTAGAGGTTGCAGGGATGCAAAGAAAATTTTTAGCCATCTTTGACAGTGTGGGGAAACGCCCCTCATTTTCACTCCACCATTTGAGAGGATCATCCATTTTAGAGAGTGTGGTGGTCTCTCCAAAGTACAGCCGAACTTCATTTATTGCAACCTGGATCTTTTGGTCCTCCTCAGATTCTCCATCCTCATTCTCACTTGGACTGTCTGTGTCAGACTGAAGCAGGGTTTCCATAGCACTCCTTTCAGTTCTACCTGAAACACTGGCCCTCGTCACATTTGCATCCTGTGTCCCAGCCTTTTTGGCTTCTTTGACAGCAAGCACTTCAACTGTCCCCTGCACTCTAATGCCATCTTCAGGAGTCAAAAACTTCAGCTTTTTATATCTGGGGTCCAGGGCAGCTGCAAACATAACTGGATTTTCTTTCTCTCCTGAGACACTGTAAATACTCCCCCATCTCTGTGTTATCCCTTCTTCTGCACTGGCAAGGAAAGATTTTCCTGAGCTTGTCTCAAATTGGCTTTGGTGTACAGCCCGTGTCAGCCCTTTGACGACCTGTGGAAGACCAGAAATGGTTGTGTACTGCTCTCCACTTAGGTAAACAGTAGCACTCTCAAAAGGTGCCAACCCTTTCTTCAGTTCCTCAAGAAGCTCCCACTGCTCTGGCCTCAAGTCGAAGTATTGTTTCCCCCTTGGAGTTACCTCAGGATCTGAGAGAGTGGCAGTGAGAGGCCAGCGCTGTTCAAGGAGTCTCTCTATCATGTGGAATGTACTATTCCATCTTGTACTGACATCCTGGATCAGCGCATTTTTCTTGACATTCATTTGCTCCTGTTTTGTCTTTAGCTTTGTACTAGCCAGCTCGCTTCTCTTAAAGTGCTCCACTAGCTGCCTAGCAGCACCTAGTGCTCTGCTAATGGTTGTTTCTTTGAGAGCAGTGTTAACTATGAGCTGGAGTGTGTGTCCAGCACAGCGGATAGATGCCCATCCATGTTTTTCTTCAAGCAGTCGCATTGCTGCCACCATATTGGAACCACTGTCATGAACTACTGCTTTTATTTTGGTGGGCAAGATGTCAAACTTCGTCAGAACCTCTTCCATCCATGTCATTATATTTGCACCAGTATGCCTCTCCTCAAGAGGCATGGTGGCAAGGTTGAAGGTCTTCATCTTCCAATCCTCACTCAGGAAATGGCAAGACACACCAAGGTAAGACTCTGTCGCACGACTCGTCCACACATCAGCAGTAAGAGTTAAGGAACTTTTTACACCTCTGAGGGTCTCCTTTACCTTAAAGACATGAGAAATTTGAAAGAATAGTAAGCAATAAGAAGAAAATTATATACACAACACAAAGCACATATCTATCTATCTCTATATATAGAGATGTGTGTGTGTGCTTGTGTTTTTCCATTATTAACATTATTGGTCAGTTTATGCATAAAGTTTTAAATTAATTTACCAGTTTAATAGTTCAGTTATGCATGTTAAATAGGTTAAATAATAAACATTCAACATAAATAATAATAAAAAAACTTTACATTGCATGCTTTAACCAAGATTAATTTAATGGTTGCTCAGTCAGCAAGCTCTTTATTATTTCATCATGAAATGTGTAAAATTATTACCGTATTTTCCGGACTATACGTCGCTCCGGAGTTTAAGTCGCATCAGCCAAAAAATGCATTATGAAGACGAAAAAAACATATATACGTCGCACCGGACTATAAGTCGCACTTTTTTGAAGGGTTATTCTATCCATAGAATCTGTGATTCTATCTGATAAGCGGCGCGTGGTTACTGTGCGACTGCATTGTTTATTTAATAAACGAACAGCTGAGCAGTGATGACGCGCCCTTTGCCCTGTAAGTAGCCTAGTCTGATTATTTTAAATATCTACTACTATCTTTAATACTATCACTATCGTTATTACTAATAGCCTATATTATTATTATTATTATTATTATAACTAATATTAGTAGCCTATTACTGATGCATTAATCAGTTTGCTTTTAGATTATTTTTACCGGTAGGGCTTATTATCGCCCCATGGCTCTTTCATCTGTGTTATTAAAGCTGTAGTCATCATCGAGGAGAGTCATTCTTCATTTTTGTCGAATTTTATTTCATTAAATCAGAGGTCAAGTAGGCTATAGGTATATCATCTCCAAAGACAACCGTCTAGTGAAAAAAAAACAACAACCGCTTTTAAATACCCTACTTAAATCCTTAAAAAGAGTAATTTAACTCATGTCTTGTGTGATCTGATCTCCAATGGTGAAATAAACCGGTTGTGATATGAGTACAGTCTGTTATTTTAGAAGATAAATTTAATATATAATTTAATATATAGCCTAATAAAAATAATATTTTATAACATATCACGACATATTACTGTCTGTAACTGTTCGTCACTAAAGCGTTTTCTAAGATCATAATGTCTGATATTATTATTATTATTTTACACACACACAATAAGCGCGTGTGCTTTAAGTTATAGTAAACCATCCCCCACCTTTTTTTTTTTGAGTCGCCGGACCCACCCACCTCCTGCGTTCTGGGACCTCCCACTTCACAAATTAAGCACTGCCTAAAATCATTACATAACTTATTTAAATAACTATAGGCCTATCATTAATAATAAAACAGGTCAATCAAGTTTATCAAGCTGATGATTTCACTCCAAATCAGCAAATCCATTGAATTCCTCATCCTCGGTGTCGCTTCTGAACAACTCTGCCAACTCCAGCGGCAGATGAAGCACCGTTTCCTCTTCTTCTGCGTGGCTGTCGTCAGACTCAGCATCAGCTCCAGTTATTCCGCGGTGAAAAAAAAAAACATATATACGTCGCACCGAAGCATAAGTCGCATGGCTAGCCGAACCATGAAAAAAAAAGTGCGACTTATAGTCCGAAAAATACGGTAATTTTGTGTGTGTGACTGAGCGAGTGATCTTTTAATTCTTATTTGTCTTTGAATGTTGCTTGTTTATTAAATCATTTATTCATTTTACTATGTGTTATTGTTGCTTTGGCAATATCGTTTTAATACATCAATGCCAATAAAACCAATTGAGAGAAAGAGAGACTTACCTTCTCAAAGGTTGCATCGTATTTCTTTTCCATCAATGTGGTGAAATGGGATCTGCCTGGTAGGTAGTTGTCGTGATATTCCGGGTTGAACTGCTTTATCATCTCTCTAAATCCTTCATCGTCCACCATGGACATTGGTCTCATGTCCGTGACCAGCATGTTTAGTATTGACTCGGTCAGGACATTGGCTTGGTGTGGTGTGCACCTTGTCGGCTTGGTCACAAAGCCGTCCAGAGAAGAAAACCGGGCTTTTTTAGCACTGAAACGTAACGATAAGTAAGTAGCAAGAAAGCTCACCGTTTACCCTAATATTGGCAGCTAACTAGCTGGTTTGCTTACCTAGATGACGGACCCTCATCAGAACCATCCACAATGACGTGCTTTCTCTTCAGATGCTCATGCATAGCCGTTGTGCTACCATGAAAGGCAAGTTCAGCTTTGCAAACGTTGCACTGCACACTTTTCTCACCACTTTTCTTAAACTGCTCCCACACTTTGGAACTTCGTTGCCGGGAAGCCATGCTATTGTTATGGTATCATTTCAAGTCAGGACTGATGCCGATTACCACTACTGCGCATGTGTGTGTGTGTGTGTGTGCGCGCGCGCACACATTGACTGTATGTGTGTGTGTGTATGTGACAGAAAGGCAGACGCGGCAGTTTCGAAAGAAAAGCAAAGTAAAGAAAAAAAAACGACGCGTCGACTACTAAATTAGTTGTCGACGATTTTGTTCGTCGACATAATCGTGACTAATCGACTAATCGTGGCAGCCCTAACTGCCACCCAATCCACATTGCACCAAACCCCTACTGCTACCTCTGTGGGTGGTGAACCCACAGGAGGTCGGGCCCACGTCACCTCTTCGGGCTGAGCCCGGCCGGGCCCCATGGGCAAAGGCCCGGCCACCAAGCGCTCGCATACGAGCCCCAACCCCGGGCCTGGCTCCAGGGTGGGGCCCCGGCTGCATCCTACCGGGCGACGTCACGGTCCTGGATTTTTTCTCCATAGGGGCTTTTTTTTTTTTGGTGAACTGCTCTTGGTCTGGCCTGTCACCTAGGACCTGTCTGCCTTGGGAAACCCTACCAGGGGCATAATGCCCCCGACAACATAGCTCCTAGGATCAAAACTAATGTTAATGGTGCTAAAACAGCCACCGTCAAATGGTGCAGTTGGAGTGTTGTTCTCAGACTTGACTTGGACTCGACTTGAAATTTTTTTAATGACTTGGACTTGATTCAGACTTGAACACCGGGGACTCACGACTGGACTTGGACTCAAGGTTTAGTGACTTGACTACAACACTGGTACAAATACAAAGTTTATTCTTTATAATTCCAATAAAGCAACCTTTTCTTATAAAACAAATACAGTGGCATGCAAAAGTTTGGGCACCCTTACTGAAAATGTCCGTTACTGTGAATAGTTAAGTGAGCATAAGATGAACTGATCACCAAAAGACATAAAGGTAAAGACGACACATTACTTTTCAGCATTTTCTGCAAGATTTGTGTATTATTTCTGTTTTGTACAATTGGAGAGTGAAAAAAGAAAAGGAACACCATGCAAAAGTTTGGGCCCCCCAGTACATTTGAGTTCTCAGGTAACTTTTACCAAGGTTCCAGACCTTAATTAGCTTATTGAGCTGTGGCTTGTTCAAATTCTTTGTTAGGAAAGGTCAGATGATGCAGATTTCAAAGCTGTATAAGGGCAATTCCATGTAAATGTCAACCTCACCATGCAAAAATAAAGCAACATGTAATACATCAAAACCACTACCAGAGATATCACCTAGGCCTGTATTTTACAGATGTGAATAAGTTGAACCAATTTGTAACCAACCTAATATGTCACTGTCAGTCTTTCTTTCTTATAATGTAAAACCCAAGCTAAAATCAACTTTGATCATGTACAATTCTATATTATTCCCACAAGCCACAGAAATGTATGCTAAAATCCACAAAACAGCAAAACAATAGCCATCCTAAATATTATTTAAGAACTTTGATAGTTTTAGCTGATATTTAGAGAGTTTTTCAAAGGGTTATGGTGGTTAAATTGCTGATTTTCTAAACATATGCCATGTCTATTTCAGACGCGTCACATCCATAACGGAATTTCGTCACATCCATAACGCTGACTTTTCCTTCCGAAACTCTGCATGAAATACAAAATATTTTAAACAAAGATTTTTTTAATATTCACCTTGGACCCCTCTATCAAATGGATATCTCCATTTCAACATTAGGTTTACAATGTCACAGAGTTTGATAAAAATGTACAGTCACCCAAGAAAAGTGATACTTTTTCTGTCACATCCATAACGCATCTTTTATTGGCATTTTCTAGCATGCCCTAGATGTACTATGGGAATTGTTCTTATTCTATCACTTCTCCAGTATGGTACAGCCTTAAAATATGCAACACCTGTTTAAATACTGGGAGACAATAAAACATGCACTGGGTCATTTGTTGCCATTTTGAGTTCAAGTGTCACGTCCATAACGCTGGAATTGCTCATAAATTCTCTGACTCCTCAAACTTGTCCCTAAAATTAACAGCCATGGGCTCCTCTAAGCAACTCCCTCACATTCTGAAAAATAAAATAATTGATGCTCACAAAGCAGGAGAAGGCCAGAGGTGGAAAGAGTACTAAAATATTATACTCAAGTACAAGTACTGTTACTCTGATGAAATTTTACTTAAGTACAAGTAAGGTTACCAGACAAAAAATCTACTCAAGTAAAAGTAAAAAGTAGATCATTTAAAATGTACTTTGAGTAAAAGTAAAATGTTACTTTTAACAATGGGTGTTTTCTGCTTCCATTGTGTTGTGCAAAAATGAAAAAGAGGAGGAAACAAGGATATATGTACATCTCAACCCAGATGTTTTATTTAAAGGAAGTGTATCAAATTGAATGCTTAGGATAATGCTGCATTAAAACTGAGACAAACAAAAAAGGTCAATACACACAGTCATGTTGTTTACATTGCCCTGACCACACACAAAGCATTGTGCACGAAATATGAAAGTGAAATGTTGCACCGAAATCTCGTAGCTTGCCTGTGTGCACTGTGTGTTATTGAACAATTCAATTCAAACATTATTTGTTTTGCTTAGTATTCCTTTCTGGCCTGTTGGATGTAGAATGGTAGGAGGACTGATCACGTCAGGTTGGCGAGCTAACTTGCTTGCATGATTAGTAGGGCTGTAACGATACACCCAACTCACGATTCGATTCGTATCGCGATTTATGACCCACGATTCGATACGCCCACGATTTTTTTTAAAATGTTTTTTTAAAGTAGTAAATTTGACTTAACATTTACTTACTTACATTAACTATTTAATAACAAATAATTCAGACCACTGCAGAGAATGAGTAATATGTATGCAAAAATGAACAAATGTATATCCAAAGATTGTTTTATTTCTCAAAATAATACTGTTGAGCCGGAAGCTCTGTTTTTTTTTTCGGTTCTGAAAAAGTCATTTTTCCAAATCGAGTAAATCCGTTAAGATTTTTTTTTTTTTTGGGGGGGTGGCTCTCTCACTGTCTCACTCTCATAGGGCTAATGATTTTCTGTGATCGCGGTAAACAAATGGAAATTACGGAATTTTTATGGTGAAACATTGCTCGCGTGTCAAAATGTAACTGCCACAGAAGGCTTCCACCCAAGCAGACATGCCTTCAGTGTTGCCAGATATTGCTAACGTTTTCCACCCCAAAATATGTTCAAAACCAGCCAAAAAGCACCTAAACCTGCCCAATCTGGCAACACTGCATGCTTTTCTGGTCAAGTGATTGTGATTGGCTTGTGGCACACCTAGCCAGCCAATGAGCTGCTTGTTTACAGATTCGCTCCCCGCGTCGCAACCAGAATGGCGACCGCTTAAAAGAAATGAATGCTCTGCCAGTGGCGAGTGTGGACATTGCGTGACTCGCAGAAGATTGTCGCAGGTCGGCGAAAAAACGACTTACTAATAGATATAAAAAATAAAAGTAATTTAAGTAAGTTTAAAATGTAATTTAAATAAAAAGTAAAGTATTCATAAATTGAAGTTTGGAAGCGCCTCTGTTTTTGGGCTGAGGAGAAGTTTGAAAGGGTGTACCGCGATTCTGCCTTCTTGTATCGCGATACGGATCGTGGCTCTGCGTATCGCGATTTCAATTTCGATACGCATATCGTTAGAGCCCTAATGATTAGCCAACCGAATAACAGACTAGTTACTGTTATGTTACAGTACCAACAGGTTGCTACTTCAACATTAGCAATGCCATCCACTATTTTTGGAATATAACCAGCCTATTGTCGGTTTTACTATGGAAAGGAAACATTATGATCAGGGGCGCAGATACGTTTTTTGAACTGGGGGGGACAAAAAACTGGGGGGGACAAAGCTGCCATCAAACCAACCCCAACCCCGATATGCCTGTCAAACTTGTTGTGGGTAACCATAGCAACCAAGCTCGAGCTCGCAACCTGTGCAGTCTGCGCAGCTCAACCAACCGAATATCAGTCTTTGTTTTGTTTTATGTGAGTTGTTGCAACTATGTATACACTGCTGTGCACCTCAATAAACCGAATGGTAATTAGTCTTTTGATTTTTCCGTGAGGTTTGCCTTATGCAAAGAAAGACAGCATAGACGTTTCTTCCTCCCTATAAGTGGGGGGGACCGAACGAGGTGAATTTAAATCTGGGTGGGACGAATCCCACCCGTCCCACCCTATATCTGCGCCCGTGATTATGATGCCAATGACAATACTTACCTCAACATGCTTGCGCAGATTAGACGTCGAATTTTTGTATGCCGCAATGGTTGTCTTCTTGGGCACACATAATCTGCATTGTATAATGAAACTGTCACCCCTTTTCTCTATGAAGCTGAAGTGATCACGTATGTAGGGCCAGGGGTGCACTTCATTACTGGAAGAAATTGCGTTTTCTGCAGGGTCGTCCACCACAGGTTCCTCGGTCTCCTCCATGTCCGCAGGGGCGCTTTATCAACACCCGTGGCCCAGGGGCTAGGCCCCTCATAGGCTACCTGTCAACCCTACCCTTACCATTGGCCAGGAAAACACTCTTATTTTATTAGCAATACGTGTCAAGCATTTACAGTGTAAGCGCGTAATTAGCCTAGAAGCCTACGATAGGTTACGGTTGGCTCAGCGTAGCTGCGCAAGGCCCACGCTCACAACACATCCGACCACAGAGGGAGAGAAGAACGCGCGCATTATCATTACAGAGCCGGTTCTGATTATTACCACGGACATGACAGTGATACTGCGTAACTTTCACGCAGGGGCATGGCCAGAGATAACCACACAAGCGCGCATGCGCTAATGTAGACCTATGTGTTGTAAACATAAAACACACACACCTACAGACAAGTCCTTTTAAAAAATAAAATACATAAAAATAGCTCGGCGGCATGAAAACAAACATTCACTGCAAGACAAGGTGCCCTAGAATCGCCATCAGTTTTTAATATCTATATGGATTTTATTGTCAGGATTGCACAGCATGAGATATCAAAACTGTACCCAGATACAGGCTTCAAGTTCAGATATTGCATTCCAAATGAGGTATCCACAAGAGAAATGCGTACGAAAGCACGAGCATCAGGAGAGGGTTGCATAACAGAGATTCTATACGCAGATGATCAGGCCATACTCGCTGGATCCATCGAGGAGCTTCAGAATATTCTTCAGTTGTATGATAAGACCTACACCCGCTTTGGTTTACAAATATCATATGTCAAAACAGAAACAATGGCTTTTAACGTCAATGAGGATATCAAATGTAAACCAAGAATCATTTCCCTTGGCGGCACTAATATTAAAAATGTCCGCACCTTTAAATATCTTGGTTATAATATCAGCAACTGTGATGAATCCTCACACTTCCTGCATGCTAGGATAAGTGCTGCATTCATGAAATGGAATGAACCGAAACACGTTCTAACCGACCACCGAATATTATACTAAAAACCTGTATAAAGTTCCTAGTGGCATGCGTTCGATCTTGTCTCCTGTACAGCACACAGGCATGGCAACTATCATCCAGTGAAATTCACAAAATTGAGGTAGTGTGGCACGGCTTCCTAAGGAAAATGATTAAAGGTGGATATAAACGAAAGAATGCCCCTGACCAAAAGAACACTACAAATGAAGATATAGACTGGAGCTACAAGATGTCTAATGCTGACCTCCAGAAACTGACAGGAACCCAGGATATAAAACTATCCTGCTACGTACAACAACTAAAATATATTGCTCACGTTTGCCGGATGGGCAATAACCAAGTGCAAAAGCAGCTCCTGTTTGACAAAAATGGTTACAAATGGACGAAATGGGAAAATCTGCTGGGCATAGACACCCAACAGATAAGACGTATGATGATGGACAAATCAAACTTTGAGCAACTGCTGCAACTGCTACAGCAGAAGCACCCCTAGAGAGTTTAACTTTTGACAGGGGAACATGATGATGATGATGAAGGTACTTGGCTCGGCAGCCACATGAAACGTAAACACCATGGACAGCGGCCAAACTCATAACTCTACAGACCGAAATACACGAAACCGAGTCCTACTAGGGTCTATTTTACCGATCTATGTTCAAGCATCATGCAAGTCTTCCTTCTCCTTGAATAAGACCGTGCATTCAACTGCCTTTTTGACATGACTGCATCGAAATACCACTTGCAACAATATTTCACGCACTCCATCAAGAAAAAAGTTAAACATGATGAACATGGGCATACTCTTTTGAGCATACGATTTTTTAAAAAGAAACTAGCTACATCAAAGTCCTTCAATAAACCCATCCTTTAGCGCAAATGAGCTTAACCTAGTTCAAAGCATGACGCTAGCAGTAGCTGCATAAGGCAAAATCATGTGGGCCTTTCGTCAACAACAAGCCACGGCGGGCAAACATTAATAATCAAGCACTCTTACCTTAAAACGTTGTCTTGACCACAGAACTTCTCAAGTATTTCACTTAAATCCACACGGGTTAACAACACACCCAACACAGCTAGCGAGAAATGTGGATCTGCGCTAGCTTTGTATTGCTATTCCCCTCAGTATGCTTACTCTGTCTGCTGCCCGAACTGTGAAAATTATAGGCTACAATCTTTTCATCAATTTCTTCAGTAGATGCCGTTTTAGACATATTATCCCCATCGAAATATGCTATTATACTAACAGGATTATAACTCAAAATCACACGACACGTATTCAAATCACAACTGATTTATTTTACTGTTGGACAGATCATAGCATATCTAGCCTAGCTGCTGGTAGGCTGATAATTGATAAGTAGCTGATATTCTGAACAGATTGGTGATCCTTACCTTAAGAAGTCTGTGACTTTAGGCAACGATTCTATCATTACCTGCATCTCTCTTTTTTTTCCTTTTATGCGCCCCGCTAACGTGAACGCTTCATCTTTCAAAGCCTCTAAATTTGTGTCTCTGTAGTCTGCAGTCTTTGGTGCGCTTTCGTGCGTGACGTTACATTTTATTCTGGTCCAGTTGTGGGTGTTCGTTTCGCGAACCACATCCACCATGTCTCTTACAGCAGGCTACTGTGCCCCCCGAAGCCCCCTCCCCCTTAAAGCGCCGGTGCATGTCCGCCATCGTCTGTGTGAGACTCGCGCACGCGACAACTGTCCTTCCCGTGATTCATTTCCAGAACGCATTTCCCCTTCTCCGTTTTAGCCTTTTTTAATTATTTATTTTTTTTACTCAGTAATGGTTGTGATGTAAAATGTACCGAAGTACACTACTTAAAAGAAAACAAACTTAAGTAAAAGTACACTCTTTAAAAATTACTTGAAAAAGTATAAGTACACAAAAAAGCTACTCAAGTACAGTAACACGAGTAATGTAATTCGTTACTTTCCACCCCTGTCCATCACATAAATCATATTCTTATAACAGAAATAACATTCTGATGCAAAAATCATTAGAAGTGCACTGCATCAAGAAACGTCATTCATCTGTAGCTGATATAACCACGTGGGTTCGGGATTACTTTGGCAAAACGTCTGCAAATCATTTTGGAAAAGAGTGTCTGTGAAATGCTGGAAATGTAAATGTAACAACAAAAGAACCCAAAATAAACGGTAACTTATGATGGTGGATAATTGATGCCTTGTGGCCATTTTGTACCTGGTGTTTCAGGGCCACCTGAGAAGATGGATGGCATCATGAGTTGTGCTAAGTACCAGAATATTTTAGCCATGGGTCTAGTTGAACTCTGTGTGTGTGTGTGTGTGTGTGTGTGTGTGTGTGTGTGTGTGTGTGTGAGAGAGAGAGATAGGTCCCAAGTTTCCAACTTCATAACTGTTCTTTGGAGCTTGAAAACTTTTTTTTTTCTAATTTGCATTTTCCATACTGTGCCAACTGTTTTGAATTTGGGGTTGTAAATGATGTATTTTTTAATACCAAATTTTACCATTTTTTAATACCAGTGGTATGCAAAAGTTTGGGCACCCCTGGTCAAAATTGCTGTTACTGTGAACCAGGGTTCACATTGTCGTTCCTGACTGTGATGGGGGGCTGGGGTCGGGTCAGCTATATAACATAGAATTGTATGACCCAGACAAATATGACCACCAGCAGGCCTCATTGTGTAGTAGAGATTACTAGCCTGGCACAGCCATCCCCACTACTATATCCACACTACTATATCAACACTTGATTCCTGGCACATATCTGTTTATCTTTACTAGTGGTTTGCAAAGTAGTAATCGAGTCTTCACACTTTGTTTTAATTTGAAATACCACAGATATTCAATTTATTTATTTTCGAATAAAAATAACATCAAAGCTGTCAAGGTAAGAAACATCTGCCTAGTTGAGGTGATTGACACTGGCAAAGGTGAGTGAAAAATTATAAATTGTAGGTAGGCCTGTTGATATTATTAATAATAATTGTGTGCAGCACTTAATAAAGGTCAAATAAATAGGCCTATAAAATAAATACATTTAAAAAAACAGTTAAATTATAATAATATGAGCAATAGATCACAGCAGTTGTGCTGTGTCCTGCACGTCATTGCTCTCATCCATGGCCAAAGCAAAAAACTCAAATTCTGATGCTCTCTCATTCAGCTGGCCATACACGTTGTCCCCCAAATCTTCGGTTCGCCTGGTCATAGTAGGTGCGGAGAGACTCACCGCGTTGAGCGCATCCTTCTTGTCGGGACACACCTCCTTGGCCACAGCAAGCATGCATACTTTAACAAAGTCCCCATCAGTAAACGGCTTTCCATGGGTAGCTAGTAGGTGAGCTACCTTATAGCTAGCTCAGACAGCAGCCTGGTTGATCTGGGTTTGGCAAAGGAATACATTCTGTTGTGCAGCTAGTCCGCATTTCATCCTCCGAATCCTGTCTTCTCTTGTTTGCCCTCGCAAACTAGCATACTCTTTGTGGCGGGTTTCGTAGTGACAACGCAGATTATATTCTTTGAAAACCGACACATTTTCTTTACATACAAGACAAACTGCACGGTCCTTACACTGAACAAAAAAATAATCGGTAGTCCACTGTTCTTTAAAAACTCTGCACTCTCTGTCAACTTTTCGCTTACCGCTAGCCATTTTGCTGTCCTGAACACTGACAGTTCTCTGCGCGTGCGCTGCCTGTCACTGCTTGATCGCGAGTATATGACGAAAATTCGGAAAATATGAATAGTTCATTTTATAACTAAATATCAATTTTAATTGATAAAATCAACAAAATACAAGATGCAGACATGTTATTATTTGCCAAAAAGCAATTGAAAATAAAATTTAAAAAAATAGGCCATGACCACTTTTGGGGATTGCCTCATAGGGCCGGTTCAAGTGGTGAGGGGCAGAGGGGCTGGGGGGCCAGTCAAAGGGGGGTGGCGGGCCGGAGTCGGCCCGCGGGCCGTAATTTGATGACCCCTGCTGTGAACAGTTAAGCAAGCTGAAGATGAAATGATTGCCAAAAGGCAAAAAGTTAAAGATGACTCATTCCTTTTATATTTAAAGCAAAAACATTTTTTTATTTTCATCTTTTGCATTTTCAAAATGACAAAAAAGGAAAAGGGCCCGAAGCAAAAGTTTGGGTACCCTGCATGGTTAGTACCTAGTAATGAGTCATCTTTAACCCCCTTTGGCAAGTATCACAGCTTGTAAACACTTTTTGTAGCCAGCTAATAATCTTTCAGTTCTTACCTGGGGGATTTTCACACATTCGTCCTTGCAAAAGGCTTCCAGTTCTACAAGTTTCTTGGCCTGTCTTGCATGCACTGCTCTTTTGAGATCTATCCACAGATTTTCAATGATGTTTAGGTCAGGGGACTGTGAGGGCCATGGCAAAACCTTCAGCTTGTGCCTCTTGAGGTATTCCATTGTAGAGTTTGAGGTGTGTTTTGGATCATCGTCTTATCGTAGGACCCATCCTCTTTTTAACTTCAACTTTTTTATGGATGGTGTGATGTTTGCTTCCAGAATTTGCTGGTATTTATTCGAATCCATGCTTTCTTCAACCAATGAAAATGTGCCCTGTGCCACTGGCTGCAACACAACCCCAAAGCATGATCGATCCACACCCATGCTTCAGAGTTGGAGAGGTGTTCTTTTCCTGGAATTTGGCACCCTTTTTTCTCCAAACATACCTTTGCACATTGTGGCCAAAAAGTTCTATTTTGATTTCATCAGTCCACAGGACTTGTTTCCAAAATGCATCAGACTTATTTAGATGTTCATTTGCAGACTTCAGATGCTGAATTTTGTGGCTAGGACACAGGAACGGTTTTCTTCTGATGACATGAAGGTCATATTTGTTCAGGTTTCGCTGCATAGTAGAACAGTGCACCACCACTCCAGGGTCTGTTAAATCTTTCTGAAGGTCTTCTGCAGTCAAACAGGGGTTTTTATTTGCCTTTCTAGCAATCCAATGAGCAGTTCTTTCAGAAAGTTTTCTTCATCTTCCAGACCTCACCTTGATCTCCACTGTTTCTGTTAACTGCCATTTCTTAATACTATTATAATCTGAGGAAACAGCTACCTGAAAACACTTTACTACGTTCTTGTAGCCTTCTCCAGAGGTGGAAAATAACGAATTACATTACTCGCGTTACTGTACTTGAGTAGCTTTTTTGTGTACTTAATACTTTTATACTTTTTCAAGTAATTTTTAAAGAGTGTACTTTTACTTAAGTATGTTTTCTTTTAAGTAGTGTACTTCGGTACATTTTACATCACAACCGTTACTGAGTAAAAAATAAATAAATAAAAAATAAAAAAAAGGCTAAACGGAGAAGGGGAAATGCGTTCTGGAAATGAATCACAGGAAGGACAGTTGTCGCGTGCGCGAGTCTCACACAGACGCTGGCGGACATGCACCGGCGCTTTAAGGGGGGGGCTTCAGGGGGCTCAAGCCCCTGGGCCACAGCCAATCAGGGGCCTTGTAATATTAATAAAATAATAAACTGTCGGAATCGTGGGCCTACATTAATGTACGGATAGAAATAAGGTTAGAAATAAATGAGTGCACAGTAGCCTGCTGTAAGAGACATGGTGGATGTGGTTCGCGAAACGAACACCCACAACTGGACCAGAATAAAATGTAACAAAATGTAACGTCACGCACGAAAGCGCGCCAAAGACTGCAGACTACAGAGACACAAATTTAGAGGCTTTGAAAGATGAAGCGTTCACGTTAGCGGGGCGCATAAAAGGAAAAAAAAGAGAGATGCAGGTAATGATAGAATCGTTGCCTAAAGTCACAGACTTTTTAAGGTAAGGATCACCAATCTGTTCAGAATATCAGCTACTTATCAATTATCAGCCTACCAGCAGCTAGGCTAGATATGCTATGATCTGTCCAACAGTAAAATAAATCAGTTGTGATTTGAATACGTGTCGTGTGATTTTGAGTTATAATCCTGTTAGTATAATAGCATATGTCGATGGGGATAATATGTTTAAAATGGCATCTACTGAAGAAATTGATGAAAAGATTGTAGCCTATAATTTTCACAGTTCGGGCAGCAGACAGAGTAAGCATACTGAGGGGAATAGCAATACAAAGCTAGCGCAGATCCACATTTCTCGCTAGCTGTGTTGGGTGTGTTGTTAACCCGTGTGGATTTAAGTGAAATACTTGAGAAGTTCTGTGGTCAAGACAATGTTTTAAGGTAAGGACACTTGATTATTAATGTTTGCCCGCTGTGGCTTGTTGTTGACGAAAGCCCCACATGATTTTGCCTTATGCAGCTACTGCTAGCGTCATGCTTTGAACTAGGTTAAGCTCATTTGCGCTAAAGGATGGGTTTATTGAAGGACTTTGATGTAGCTAGTTTCTTTTTAAAAAATCGTATGCTCAAAACAGTATGCCCATGTTCATCATGTTTAACTTTTTTCTTGATGGAGTGTGTGAAATATTGTTGCAAGTGGTATTTCGATGCAGTCATGTCAAAAAGGCAGTTGAATGCACGGTCTTATTCAAGGAGAAGGAAGACTTGCATGATGCTTGAACATAGATCGGTAAAATAGACCCTAGTAGGACTCGGTTTCGTGTATTTCGGTCTGTAGAGTTATGAGTTTGGCCGCTGTCCATGGTGTTTACGTTTCTGTGGCCGCCGAGCCAAGTACCTTCATCATCATCATCATGTTCCCCTGTCAAAAGTTAAACTCTCTAGGGGTGCTTCTGCTGTAGCAGTTGCTCAAAGTTTGATTTGTCCATCATCATACGTCTTATCTGTTGGGTGTCTATGCCCAGCAGATTTTCCCATTTCGTCCATTTGTAACCATTTTTGTCAAACAGGAGCTGCTTTTGCACTTGGTTATTGCCCATCCGGCAAACGTGAGCAATATATTTTAGTTGTTGTACGTAGCAGGATAGTTTTATATCCTGGGTTCCTGTCAGTTTCCGGAGGTCAGCATTGGACATCTTGTAGCTCCAGTCTATATCTTCATTTGTAGTGTTCTTTTGGTCAGGGGCATTCTTTCGTTTATATCCACCTTTAATCATTTTCCTTAGGAAGCCGTGCCACACTACCTCAATTTTGTGAATTTCACTGGATCATAGTTGCCATGCCTGTGTGCTGTACAGGAGACGAGATCAAGCGCATGCCACTAGGAACTTTATACGGGTTTTTAGTAGTATTCGGTGGTCAGTTAGAACGTGTTTCGGTTCATTCCATTTCATGAATGCAGCACTTATCCTAGCATGCAGGAAGTGTGAGGATTCATCACAGTTGCTGATATTATAACCAAGATATTTAAAGGTGCGGACGTTTTTAATATTAGTGCCGCCAAGGGAAATGATACTTGGTTTACATTTGATATCCTCATTGACGTTAAAAGCCATTGTTTCTGTTTTGACATATGATATTTGTAAACCAAAGCGGGTGTAGGTCTTATCATACAACTGAAGAATATTCTGAAGCTCCTCGATGGATCCAGCGAGTATGGCCTGATCATCTGCGTATAGAATCTCTGTTATGCAACCCTCTCCTGATGCTCGTGCTTTCGTACGCATTTCTCTTGTGGATACCTCATTTGGAATGCAATATCTGAACTTGAAGCCTGTATCTGGGTACAGTTTTGATATCTCATGCTGTGCAATCCTGACAACAAAGTCCATATAGATATTAAAAACTGATGGCGATTCTAGGGCACCTTGTCTTGCAGTGAATGTTTGTTTTCATGCCGCCGAGCTATTTTTATGTATTTTATTTTTTAAAAGGACTTGTCTGTAGGTGTGTGTGTTTTATGTTTACAACACATAGGTCTACATTAGCGCACGCGCGCTTGTATGGTTATCTCTGGCCATGCCCCTGCGTGAAAGTTACGCAGTATCACTGTCCTGTCCGTGGTAATAATCAGAACCGGCTCTGTAATGATAATGCGCGCGTTCTTCTCTCCCTCTGTCGTCGGATGTGTTGAGCGATGTGAGCGTGGGCCTTGCGCAGCTACGCTGAGCCAACTGTAACCTATCGTAGGCTTCTAGGCTAATTACGCGCTTACACTGTAAATGCTTGACACGTATTGCAAATAAAATAAGAGTGTTTTCCTGGCCAATGGTAAGGGTAGGGTTGACAGGTAGCCTATGAGGGGCCTAGCCCCTGGGCCACGGGTGTTGATAAAGTGCCCCTGCGGACATGGAGGAGACCGAGGAACCTGTGGTGGACGACCCTGCAGAAAACGCAATTTCTTCCAGTAATGAAGTGCACCCCTGGCCCTACATACGTGATCACTTCAGCTTCGTAGAGAAAAGGGGTGACAGTTTCATTATGCAATGCAGATTATGTGTGCCCAAGAAGACAACCATTGCAGCATACAAAAATTCGACGTCTAATCTGCGCAAGCATGTTGAGGTAAGTATTGTCATTGGCATCATAATCACGGGCGCAGATATAGGGTGCGACGGGTGGGATTCGTCCCACCCAGATTTAAATTCACCTCGTTCGGTCCCCCCCACTTATAGGGAGGAAAAAACGTCTATGCTGTCTTTCTTTGCATAAGGCAAACCTCACGGAAAAATCAAAAGACTAATTACCATTCGGTTTATTGAGGTGCACAGCAGTGTATACATAGTTGCAACAACTCACATAAAACAAAACAAAAACTGATATTCGGTTGGTTGAGCTGCGCAGACTGCACAGGTTACGAGCTCGAGCTTGGTTGCTATGGTTACCCACAACAAGTTTGACAGGCATATTGGGGTTGGGGTTGGTTTGCTGGCAGCTTTGTCCCCCCCAGTTTTTTGTCCCCCCCAGTTCAAAAAAACGTATCTGCGCCCCTGATCATAATGTTTCCTTTCCATAGTAAAACCGACAATAGGCTGGTTATATTCCAAAAATAGTGGATGGCATTGCTAATGTTGAAGTAGCAACCTGTTGGTACTGTAACATAACGGTAACTAGTCTGTTATTCGGCTGGCTAATCATGCAAGCAAGTTAGCTCACCAACCTGACGTGATCAGTCCTCCTACCATTCTACATCCAACAGGCCAGAAAGGAATACTAAGCAAAACAAATAATGTTTGAATTGAATTGTTCAATAACACACAGTGCACACAGGCAAGCTACGAGATTTCGGTGCAACATTTCACTTTCATATTTCGTGTACAATGCTTTGTGTGTGGTCAGGGCGATGTAAACGACATGACTGTGTGTATTGACCTTTTTTGTTTGTCTCAGTTTTAATGCAGCATTATCCTAAGCATTCAATTTGATACACTTCCTTTAAATAAAACATCTGGGTTGAGATGTACATATATCCTTGTTTCCTCTTCTTTTTCATTTTTGCACAACACAATGGAGGCAGAAAACACCCATTGTTAAAAGTAACGTTTTACTTTTACTCAGAGTACATTTTAAATGATCTACTTTTTACTTTTACTTGAGTAGATTTTTTGTCTGGTAACTTTACTTGTACTTAAGTAAAATTTCATCAGAGTAACAGTACTTGTACTTGAGTATAATATTTTAGTACTCTTTCCACCTCTGGTGATGGATCTATTTCATAAAAGAATATAGTTTCCATATGTATGTTTTTTTTTCTCTCCCGGTATACCTTTTCTGTTATTTCTGAATAATTCAGATTCAGTAATCACGTCTGTAAAAACAATCCTTTTGAGCTGAAACGCACTTGTGCTCTGGAAATCATTAAAACACAAAACTTGACCTTTTTTAAAATTAATGTTCTTGTTTTAGCTATAAGTCATAACCTCATGTGATATTTTTTCAGTGAAAACCTTTTACGTCATACCCGCCAGCATATCAGTCCACATGAGCTCTGTTAGACGTCCATAAACCATGATGTTTGTTTTACAATTTGCCTCTATTCAAGTCCATAAAATGCAATAAACATCATTTAAATTCATCTCATGATAAAAGGATTGTGCAGCCTGTAGCTGCAAAGTGTTTTTACTGTACTGATACATCTATATACACTCACTGTTCATGTTATTAGGAACACATGTACACCTGCACAGTCATGCAGTTACAGTATCTAATCAAGTGATCATGTGGCAGCAGTGCAATGCAAAAAAATAAAATAAAATAAATCATGCAGATACAAGTCAAGAGCTTTGCGTTATGTTCATATCAAACATCAGAATGAAGAAAGTGCGATCTCCGTGATTTGATTGTAGAATCAGAAACTGCTGATCTCCTGGTAATTTCACACACAACAGTCTCTAGCATTGAAACAGAATGGTGTGAAAAACATTCAACATTGAGCAAGTGACAGTTTTGTTGATGGATATGACTTGTTGGTAAGAGTGGTCAGAGTGTAGATTTATTCTGTCATACCTGCATTGGCTCCCAATCAAATTTCATATTGATTATAAAATACTACTATTGACCTTTAAAGTACTGAATGGTCTCACACCACAGTACCTGAGTGAACTTCTGGTCCTTTATGACCCGCCACGCCTACTTAGATCAAAAGGTGCAGGCTATCTGCTGGTACCTCGTATAGTGAAGCCTACATCAGGGGGCAGAGCCTTTTCTTACAAAGCCCCACAGTTATGGAACAGTCTTCCAAGTAGTGTTCAGGAATCAGACACAGTCTCAGTGTTTAAGTCTAGGCTGAAAACATATCTGTTTAGTCAAGCCTTTTGTTAATGGTGTTTATGAGGTAAAGGTGTAGATCTGGAGGGTCTTCAGACATACACTAGAGTGTTTTGGTAAACTGGGATGTATGGATGCTGTCAGTTCCCCACTCGCTTACTCACTTGAGTTTGTTGACTGTGTAGTGGCTGGCTGCTTTATGTCCTGGGGCTCCCTCATGTCTGTGTTACCTTCTGGCTCTCCCCTTTTAGTTATGCTGTCATAGTTAGTTGCCGGAGTCCCTGTTTGTACTCAGTGCAATATGTATACTGTTCCTACTTATTCAGGTGACATTGGGCATACCTAACAACTTGTGTTTTCTCTCTCTCTCTCCCCCTTCCCCAAATCTGTCCCTCTGAGTTACAGTGGTGCTTGAAAGTTTGTGAACCCTTTAGAATTTTCTACATTTCTGCATAAATATGACCTAAAACATCATCAGGTTTTCACACAAGTCCTAAAAGTAGATAAAGAGAACCCAGTTAAACAAATGAGACAAAAATATTATACTTGGTTATTTATTTATTGAGGAAAATGATCCAATATTACATATCTGTGAGTGGCAAAAGTATGTGAACCTTTGCTTTCAGTATCTGGTGTGACCCCCTTGTGCAGTAATAACTGCAACTAAACGTTTCCGGTAACTGTTGATCAGTCCTGCACACCGGCTTGGAGGAATTTTAGCCTGTTCCTCCGTACAGAACAGCTTCAACTCTGGGATGTTGGTGGGTTTCCTTATATGAACTGCTCGCTTCAGGTCCTTCCACAACATTTCCATTGGATTAAGGTCAGGACTTTGACTTGGCCATTCCAAAACATTCACTTTATTCTTCTTTAACCATTCTTTGGTAGAACAACTTGAGTGCTTAGGGTTGTTGTCTTGCTGCATGACCCACCTTCTCTTGAGATTCAGTTCATGGACAGATGTTCTGACATTTTCCTTTAGAATTCGCTGGTATAATTCAGAATTCATTGTTCCATCAATGATGGCAAGCTGTCCTGGCCCAGATGCAGCAAAACAGGCCCAAACCGTGATACTACCATCACCATGTTTCACAGATGGGATAAGGTTCTTATGCTGGAATGCAGTGTTTTTCTTTCTCCAAACATAACGCTTCTCATTTAAACCAAAAATTCTATTTTGGTTTCATCCGTCCACAAAACATTTTTCCAATAGCCTTCTGGCTTGTCCACGTGATCTTTAGCAAACTGCAGATGAGCAGCAATGTTCTTTTTGGAGAGCAGTGGCTTTCTCCTTGCAACCTTTCCATGCACACCATTGTTGTTCAGTGTTCTCCTCATGGTGGACTCATGAACATTAACATTAGCCAATGTGAGAGAGGCCTTCAGTTGCTTAGAAGTTACCCTGGGGTCCTTTGTGACCTCGCCGACTATTACATGCCTTGCTCTTGGAGTGATCTTTGTTGGTTGACCACTCCTGGGGAGAGTAACAATGGTCTTGAATTTCCTCCATTTGTACACAATTTGTCTGACTGTGGATTGGTGGAGTCCAAATTCTTTAGAGATGGTTTTGTAACCTTTTCCAGCCTGATGAGCATCAACAACGCTTTTTCTGAGGTCCTCAGAAATCTCCTTTGTTCGTGCCATGATACATTTCTATCAACATGTATTGTGAAGATCATACTTTGATAGATCCCTGTTCTTTAAATAAAACAGGGTGCCCACTCACACCTGATTGTCATCCCATTGATTGAAAACACCTGACTCTAATTTCACCTTCAAATTAACTGATTATCCAAGAGGTTCACATACTTTTGCCACTCACAGATATGTAATATTGGATCATTTTCCTCAATAAATAAATGATCAAGTATAATATTTTTGTCTCATTTGTTTAACTGGGTTCTCTTTATCTACTTGTAGGACTTGTGTGAAAATCTGATGATGTTTTAGGTCATATTTATGCAGAAATATAGAAAATTCTAAAGGGTTCACAAACTTTCAAGCACCACTGTACATGTCGGTCCTGAGATTGAGATGCTGACCTCTTCTGCTCCTTGGATCTGCTTGATCCATCCTGGTGTCCTGTGTCTGGTTGGAGTCTCATCACATCGCTCCTGTGGAGGGCGGCCCTATGTGGGCAGTTGGGGGTCGTGCCTGGAGGATGCTCTGGACTCTTGCAGTGGTGATTTTGTGGCTGGGGACTGCAGCTGACTTGCTGACTTTAGGGCTGCAGTTTAGGGCTGCGGTTGACTTGCTGACTTTGGGACTGCAGTTGTCATGAACGGTTTTGCACTCGGGTTTCCGTCGATAGGGGGCTTATAGCATCAACGAAGCTGACTTTATGTTAGGACTGTTAATGTTATAGTCATGTTGTCTGTTGTTGCCCAAATGAGGATGGGTTCCCTTTTGAGTCTGGTTCCTCTCGAGGTTTCTTCCTCATGTCATCTGAGGGAGTTTTTCCTTGCCACCATCGCCACAGGCTTGCTCATTGGGGATAGATTAGGGATAAAATTAGCTTATATTTTAAGTCATTCAAATTCTGTAAAGCTGCTTTGTGACAATGTTTATTGTTAAAAGCACTATACAAATAAACTTGACTTGACTTGACCTGTGTGAGTCAATGATCACACTGACTTCTATCAAAACTTGGTTTATTAACACTAAGCAGGACCTTGACATGGCGGCATGGTGGTGTAGTGGTTAGTGCTGTCACCTCACAGCAAGAAGGTCCGGGTTTGAGCCTCGTGGCCGGCGAGGGCCTTTCTGTGAAGAGTTTGCATGTTCTCCCCGTGTCTGCGTGGGTTTCCTCCGGGTGCTCCGGTTTTCCCCACAGTCCAAAGACATACAGGTTAGGTTAACTGGTGACTCTAAATTGACCGTAGGTGTGAATGTGAGTGTGAATGGTTGTCTGTGTCTATGTGTCAGCCCTGTGATGACCTGGCGACTTGTCCAGGGTGTACCCCGCCTTTCGCCTGTAGTCAGCTGGGATAGGCTTCAGCTTGCCTGCAACCCTGTAGAACAGGATAAAGCGGCTAGAGATAATGAGATGAGATGAGGACGTTGACATGAGACTGGTAAACTTGCATGGTCTGCCTGGTGGAACAGAACTAATTAACTGATCACAGAGCACATCAGTAGATATACATACACCTAGAGGTACGGTAGCTCATCATGGACATACAGTACAATAATTTCGTCAAATGATCTACATCCCTTTCCTTTAGTTTACATCTCTTATATAAAACACAATAACTTTGGTTAAGTGTAAACATTACAAAACATTTCTGTATGCTTTTACGGTTTCAGTGCACAACCCAACAAGGATACACCTTGATAAAACTTAAAACGATTCAACTGTAAATCAAGGTGGATGAACGTATCGCTTTAAGAAATAGGTTTATTCATAAAAACATACAATCACCATAGGTGCATAAGTGAAACAACTTAATGCAAATATTCAATTAACATTACATAATATACTGCACATTGGTAACTGTCACATGAACTGTGTTATGCACAGGAAAGGTTTTATTTTCATAACTTCCATTTCACTGCATATATTTTTGGTTTGGTCTGCAGATGCAGCTTGAACGTGTTGTGTAGTATGTTACTGTTCTCAGTGGGTAAGTATGCTGTGTGTGTTGGCCAGGGAGGGGATGTGTGTTGTGAGTGCATAGTGTTTGGCCTTGGTGTATGTAGTGTGAGGGGTGCACTGTCCATTATAGAGGAGTTGATGTTCTCCAAGTCTGGGTCCTCTGTGTGGAACTGTGGTGGTGGTGGCGGCTCTGCAACAGGAAGGATGTGGCAGCAATTCCTCCTGTATGTCTTCCCGTTGGACTGGATGGTGTAAGAGCATGGATCCTTGCTCCTCTCCATTATAGCCGAGCCAGCACACAGCTTTTGGTTTTTGTGGGTGGCCCGGTGGTGTAGTGGTTAGCACTGTTGCCTCACAGCAAGAAGGTTCTGGGTTTGAACCCAGCAGCCGGTGGGGGCCTTCCTGTGTGGAGTTTGCATGTTCTCCCCATGTCTGCGTGGGTTTCCTCCGGGTGCTCCGGTTTCCCTCACAGTTCAAAGACATGCAGTTAGGTTAACATGGGGTGGCCTTGGGCTGAAGTGCCCTTGAGCAAGGTACCTAACCCCTGACTGCTCCCTGGGCACTGTAGTATGGCTGCCCACTGCTCTGGGTGTGTGTGAGTGTGTTCACTGCTTCAGATGGGTTAAATGCAGAGGGTGAATCTCACTGTGCTTGAAGTGTGCATATGACAAATAAAAGGTTTCTTCTTCTTCTAGTCCCAAGTTGGTCATACCCTTTGGGGGTCTGCATATGAACCACCTGTCCCTCTGTTAAAGGCTGTAGTGGGCAACTTGACTTGTCGTACTGGTGTTTTAGAGTGAGCCTTTTGTTGAGGAGCTAGGCACTGACTCGCTGGGTGGCCTTCAGAACCAGTTCCAGTAGTTTGGTGCACACTGGAATGGCTGTGCGTGTTTGCCGTTCAGCAGGGGAGCTCAGTTTTGAATCACAGGGGAGGTTTCTGAGATTCAGGAGATTGAAGAAAACATCAGATCCATCTCTATGAGATTTCTCCATCACTTGTTTGGCACTGCGGACTGCTCTCTCTGCGAGCCCATTCGACTGTGAGAATTCAGGGTTGTTGGTGGTATGGACAAAATCTCATTGTTTGACAAAGTCCTTGAAACGGTGACTGGTGTATTACCTAGCATTATCAGAGAAGGGGGGTGTGGTGTGCCATGGACTGAGAAGTGTCTTTTCAGTTTGGATATCACAGCTGATGATGTTAGGTCACAGAAAAGGTCAATTTTAAACCAGCCAGAATATGAATCTATGTGCACTTGGTAGTGTTTGCCATGCCATTCGAACATGTCTGTGGCCACTATGGAGCATGGGAGATCTGGAACTGGTTGGAGTTGCAGAGGTTCCTTTTGCTTGTTGGATTTGGTGCTATTACATACTGCACAGGTGAGTAACTTTTCAGTGATGTTGTTTGACATTGTCGGCCAAAATATGATGCCTCTAGCTCTGTACTTAGTTGCTTCAACACCTGGGTGTCTTTTGTGCATGATGTTGATGTACACTTTGCGCAGAGACTGGGGAATGACTGTCTTGTGGCCTTTCATGATGATCCCATTCTCCACTGTGAGTTCATCTCTGTAGGGGAAGAAAGGAATGGCAGCAGGCTTGAGCTGGCTTTCTCTGGTGGGCCATCCTCTTTGAATGACTGCACTGAGGGTTTGTAGCACTTCATCCTCTGCTGTGTGCTGTCTGAGCTCTTCTAGGTGAGCTGTGGAGATGTAACTCACCAACATGACTTCATAGGCATTGTTTTCAGCAGGGCTCTGGGAGACTTGTGTATTTGGAGCTCTTGAGAGAGTGTCAGCCAGGTACATGTGCTTTCCTTTTTTGTAAACCAAGCTGATGTCATAGCTCTGAAGGCAAAGTAACATTCTCTGGAGACAGGCAGGGGCGGTGTGAATGGGCTTCTTTAGGATAGTCACTAAAGGTCGATGGTCGGTTTCCATGACTGTGGGCTTTCCTGGGGTGTAGTTTGGTGGTTTTTGCTAGAAACTGGCCTTACTACATCAACATTGGTAATCTGTGTGGCTAATGTTTTGCTGTTTTCCTCTGTCATTTCGTGACATTCGTGCCATTATCTTTACGGTCACAGATAAGCTCATCAGTTAAATCTCCAAATTGGCTTTGATCTTCAAGTCACCGTTGAAGGATTCTATCCTCTCACCTTGTTTCTGATTTCTTGAGTGAAACCTGTGTCTTTCCATTGTTATGTTGCTTTGGAGGTTGCACATTTACCTGAACTTCCTCTTCAAGCAGTCTGGATCCTCTCTGGACTCCGCTGGGGTGATCACTGCTCCATTTTCCCCGGGCACGTGCACTTCAGCTGCATAAACAAATGAACACTCCCATTCAATGGCTTCAGGTCCAGTAATGTTGAGGAGAATGTAAGCCTTTGTCTTTGCAGGCTTGTGTAGGTACACTCCCTTTAAGAACTACAAATCCCATCAACCAACTTCCGCGTTGACCTACGTCACGCCTGGACAGGATTACCTACGTCACATCCTCCCTGAAGCCATAAGTTACTGAGTCAACTTCCGTTCTGTCTCTTTGGGGCTGGAACCACGCGGGAACAGACATAAAGAGGCACTCTCTCATCGGACCGTCCAAAATCACGACTTCTTTCTTGCAAGAAGAGAGATTTAGCACGCTTTCGTTTACCATTGGCCACGGTAAAACTACTTGAGTTGCGCTCTCTCTCTTGGTTGAGTTATAACCGGTTTCATTTGTTTATTATAAGTAATGTTACGACTGCCGCCCAAAGCAGTTAATTAAAAGTTAGAAGCAACCGGATTCCTTCTGACTTAATCGCTGTGCACATTGTTTGATCAGAGACTTTTCCTGAAACTGCCAAAGCCTGCTCCAAAGCCTGAAACTGACTTCATCAAACTTTAAAGGCTGTCTGATATATACAACTTTATATATTCACAGCGCGCCTTTTGGCGGATGCCGCCTGAATCGCACAGATCCGGGGGTTTTTTTAGGAGGGGCGTTGGAGTGTCTGATTATAATTTCAAAGTAAATTCTGTATTAAAATTACTAAATAAGCAAATCCGTTACAGCCCATGAAACAGGAAGTATAAGGATGAGAAAAAAACAGTTTAAATCGGGAAGCTGCGCACATTTGCGCAGTCCTGCACACCGCTCGGGCTGCACAAATGTGCACAGCTTCCCGATTTAAACTGTTTTTTTCTTATCCTTATACTTCCTGTTTCATGGACTGTAACGGATTTGCTTATTTAGTAATTTTAATACAGAATTTACTTTGAAATTATAATCAGACACTCCAACGCCCCCCCTAAAAAAAAAAAATCGGATCTGCGCGATTCAGGCGGCATCCGCCAAAAGACGCACTGTTTGCATCCCAAACACAAATTAAATCATACAGAATAGACCTAAAATGTTTTTCAAAAATGACCCTTGCGTGAGTGAAGTGACAAGTTTCAAATAGAAACGTGACAAACGAGCGATATTAAGTGTACATTACAATGTAAACGTACACTCAGCGGTTCCAGTTAGGCATTTTCCAGAGATTGTTCACACGATGTTTTGGTTTCCAAAAACAAACTTAAACACAATTGATTGTTTATTTAAACAACTTACCACTTATAAAATGATCGAAGCAGACTTTGCTGTGTTTGGAAGGCTGATAATCCTTGCGGTTGATTCTCGCAAGCCATAGATTTCTCCTTTGTATGCTCAGTTTCTTTGTTTGCTTGCCTTCGTGTTCCCGTATAGTGGGAATTCCATAAAAGTTCCGCTTGACTTCATCATCTGACCTATTACGACAGCCGTGAATACAACAGGTGTGCACCATTGCTAGCTTTAAATAGTAGTAATGTAACTATAAATGTAAATAATATATAAATGAATGTAACTCGCGTGCTACAATGTGTGCTCAGTGACCCGTACGGTAAGCTTGCCCTCCAAGATGGCCCCCACCAGGGAATCCCCGACTCTGTGACGTCATGTGAAAACTATCTATACGCAGTGAGGAATCTAGTCTTCTATGTAAATCTATGTTCAAGAGAAGCAGCATGCGCGCAGTGTTGCCAGATTGGGCGGTTTTAATGCATTTTGGCGGGTTTTGAACATATTTTGGACTGGAAAACGTCAGCAGTATCTGGCAACACTGCATGTGCGAGACAATGTTTATATAGGTTTAAATTCTGTTACTGAAAGTGTGTTATGTTTACAGTGAAGGACTGTATGCACTTTACATTATTTTTTTACTTAATACAAGAAATTAATGGATGCCAACATTTTTGCCAAAATGGTATTTTATTTTCCATTGTTTAGGCAGCTTCAGCATCATACTGTGAGATTCTGTTCAAATTGGTTTTTTTTCTTCTATGAAGCCTGAGCCATTTATTTTATTAGTTTATAATTATTGTTTAATTTAGTCTTCAGGAGAGACTGCCTGCACACAGTACTAGTATTAATAGTGTTTTTTTCTTACATGAAAGCTGAGGCATTTATATTATATTTTAAGGTAACTTCATGTTGTGCTGTGAGGTTCTATGCACTTTAACTTTTGAACCAACAGGTGCATTTGGATAAGTAAAGCCTATTTTTCTGCATTTTTGTAGTCCTGGTAATCTTTTATATTGGTAAAGTTGTTTATAAGACAATTTCTCAGTGTCTTTGTTTCTTTTAATCAATAGTTTTTCGATAATAGCTTAATATTTAACATATCACTCAATTTTAATCACAAAAAGAGAAAATCGCAACAATTTCTCGCAACTTTCACTTCCTCTCGCAATGCAATCGCAACAAAAACCTAAAAAACACCGCAACTTTCATCGCAATTTTTTGGAAAACCCCCGCAACATCAGACATTTTAGCCCGCAACAATCACAAAAAAGGCCTGCGAAATCCTGGGGGGACTGAAAAAAGAAGGAAGTATGACCACGATTATTTAAAGTTTGGATTTTCATGGACTGGATCTGCTCCACTGCCACAGTGTGTTGTCTGCCAAGAGGTGCTAGCTAACGATGCTATGAGATGTTTAAAATGTGTAAAACAAGGTGTTTTAAAAAGAAAAGCACAGATGTTTAAAATGTGTAAAAAAAAAAAAAGATGTTTTAAAAAGCACAGATGTTTAAAATGTGTAAAAGAAAAAAATAAAAGTGTACAACAACCATTTTTTTTTTAAATACGAATGGAACATTAAGTAGCCAGGGGGGATCGGAGGGTTCGTTCGATCCCCCCCCCCCGCGACACCGCGCCCCGGACACACACGCCTCAAGATTACTCAAGATTTATTCATTTGTTCATGTCCGATGAATATACATTGATTCACATTTAAATTTACAATATCAAATCCAGACTAATCAAAAAAGAAAAGTAGACTAAGTGAGGACGAGTTAGAAAAACGGGTTCATTTCTCCTATGTTTATGTTTACACGTTTTGTTCAGACTGCTTTACACCCCAATCCAGTGGGTGGCGGTAATGCCCCCATTAGACCCCTTTCACTGACGTCACCCGAAACCGGAAGTAAACAAACCCTGCGCCACATTGGAAGACCAACAAACTCGTGATTTGGGGGAAATAAAGGCAGCGCGCGGTATGTGAACCCACGAGGCACTTGGTTCATCATAAACTTACAATGGTAAACTTTTGTGCTGTGTTAGGGTGGTCTAACAAAGCTGATGGGAAAGGTGAAAAGAAGTCTTTCTACAGAATACCAGCTGTGATTGAGACACAAGCAAACCAAGGAGCTTTCTGCCAGGAGACAGAGAGAGGATTTAGCTGCTTTATGCAGAGCGGATCTGAATACTTCAAGTCTATTTTGTTACTGGTAAGTCACTAGGCTAGAGTGTTGTAGAACATTTTTTTAAATGTTTACTGAATAAAAACATCCTTAATTTTATCAAATATTCTCTACTCTATATTTCATTTCTTTCTTTTGTTTTAATTTTCCTCCCTCCATCCCTCTTTGGATTTTAAATATAGTTTTTCCCCCCCCCGCGACACCGCGCCCCGGACACACACGCCTCAAGATTACTCAAGATTTATTCATTTGTTCATGTCCGATGAATATACATTGATTCACATTTAAATTTACAATATCAAATCCAGACTAATCAAAAAAGAAAAGTAGACTAAGTGAGGACGAGTTAGAAAAACGGGTTCATTTCTCCTATGTTTATGTTTACACGTTTTGTTCAGACTGCTTTACACCCCAATCCAGTGGGTGGCGGTAATGCCCCCATTAGACCCCTTTCACTGACGTCACCCGAAACCGGAAGTAAACAAACCCTGCGCCACATTGGAAGACCAACAAACTCGTGATTTGGGGGAAATAAAGGCAGCGCGCGGTATGTGAACCCACGAGGCACTTGGTTCATCATAAACTTACAATGGTAAACTTTTGTGCTGTGTTAGGGTGGTCTAACAAAGCTGATGGGAAAGGTGAAAAGAAGTCTTTCTACAGAATACCAGCTGTGATTGAGACACAAGCAAACCAAGGAGCTTTCTGCCAGGAGACAGAGAGAGGATTTAGCTGCTTTATGCAGAGCGGATCTGAATACTTCAAGTCTATTTTGTTACTGGTAAGTCACTAGGCTAGAGTGTTGTAGAACATTTTTTTAAATGTTTACTGAATAAAAACATCCTTAATTTTATCAAATATTCTCTACTCTATATTTCATTTCTTTCTTTTGTTTTAATTTTCCTCCCTCCATCCCTCTTTGGATTTTAAATATAGTTTTTCCCCATGTCCAAATAATGAGGTAGGGTGGCATTTAGAAACCCATAGCCTACTGCTGACTTTCTTTATCAATGCTGCATCAAATTAATTTTGGTTATGTTTTTCTGTTTCCATGTACAGGTCTGCGCCGCAGGAGGAATAGGCCACAATTATAAATAAATCATAAAATGTTTCTAAGAACTTGTTCAAGTGTGTTCTGTTCCTTATAAATGTTAAAAGTTATGCCTCATTAGATAGCTTGACAAACATTAGGAGAGGTGCATTGTTGCATGCATTTTTATATCCTGTTGTACATTAAACAGGATGTAGCCTACGCACATTGATATAAATTAAGTTTCACTTTCATGGTTGAAGTATGCATGTGTGTGTTCATCCTAGGCAAGAGCCCCGATGCTTTATTGTTAGCTAGTTTAATTTAGCCTGTTTTGCTTAATTTGTAGCCTTCCTGTTGTACATAAAACAGGAAGTAAAGTTGGATGAATCATCGCCGAAAATTCAACTATAAATCGACCGAAATACGTAGTTGAATAAAGGGTGAAAGGGGGTCTATTCTCTGTCGACCACCAGCCACTTTTCAACGTCGTTTCAACGGAAACTCGTATGAGCAAAGCGGTGTTGAATCAACGTCGGTGATCGACGGTGATTCGACGGCGTATAGGTCGAAGAACATGCCGATGATTCCACGTCGAATCAACGACCCTCTGCTATCTGGGATAGCAACAACAAAAATTGTGTGTGGGGGGCGCTGTTTATTTGCTCTCTGAGGGGAGGCTGACTCTCCCACACTTTGAAAACCCCTGAGCTAGTGGGTTAGCTGCCACGGCTAATTTCTTTGTCTCAGAACACGAGGTGGGTTGTCACCCTCCCCCAACACACACACACACCTTAGATAACATTCCAAGGCCTGATTTATTCCAAACTTTACAGCGCATTTTCCCGTGCCCACATTCAAACTCTCTTTTACCCCTTTTCCACCAAATCAGTTCCAGGGCTGGTTCGGAGCCAGTGCTGGTGCTGGTTCACAACTCGTTCAACTTGCGAGCCAGCTGAGAACCAGCTTGCTTTTCCATCGCTCACGGTGCTAAGAGAAGACACGTCATTATGTCGCTGTATACGTCAGTTACGTC
The DNA here is from genome assembly GCF_027579695.1 of Neoarius graeffei. NCBI lineage: Eukaryota > Metazoa > Chordata > Actinopteri > Siluriformes > Ariidae > Neoarius > Neoarius graeffei. The sequence goes on along the minus strand of NC_083591.1, from coordinate 17,366,274 downwards.
GTTGTATACGTCATTACGTCGCTGTATATGTCAGTTACGTCGCTACGTTTGCATAAACCTTGGCGCGAATATCGAAGCAAAAACAACTAGGAAGAAGCAGCAGCAGCAACAACAACAATAATAATAATGGATGACTTCACGTTTGTACAGCTGCTGCTTCTCGTCGCTTAAAAATGGCGATCTTTCGTGGTCTTGTTATTGTTGTCGGTCTTAACAACTCCGCCCCCCCGCTGACGTAAGCGGTTCTCTCCTCTGGCCCAGCAGAGAGTTGGTGCTAGCCTGGAACCAGTTTTTCTGGCCCCAGAGCCAGTTCTTTGTCAGTAGAAACAGAAAACCCGGTTCCAAACTAAGCACTGGCCCCGAACCAGCCCTGGAACTGCTTTGGTGGAAAAGGGGCATTTGCCTCCTCCTTCCCATACTGCGCAGTCGCGCATAGGACACACCCTAAGAGCTCAGTGGCTCACGTAGTGGTAAGGAGAAAATCTCTGCCACCCCCCCCCCCCCCTTTTCTCTCCCACCCACCCACCCACCCACACACATATGCGCATACACTCACACACATACACACACGCGCATACACGCTCAAGTATATGACCATATTGTATATAATGTATTAAACTGCTATTACTCATTTTTATTATTGTTATAATAAATTCAATTATTGTGAAACTGTGTGTTTATTTGTTGCTCCTATATACTTGAAGTCACCCAGTCTCAAAGAATTCCAAATTGCCTTCAGTGTACCATTGGCTGTAGCTTTTATGTAGCTTGGTAAGTGATACATTATTGCTGCATTGGAAGTGATCATAATAATTTGGAATATACCATAATTTAGCTGTTTGGTAATTTATTATTAAGCATCAAAATTAATGTTATTACTAATGAGACTGATTTAATGATTTAATGAGACTGATTTAATTATTTAATGAGATTGATCACTTAAGACCAATTGCCCCTACACTTGTCTGAGTGTGCTGCGGCGATAAAAATGTCATATTCCCACTCAAAAATCCGCCAATTCTCGGCGACATTTTCATCAAAAACAACAGGGTTGGGTCTGCGAAAACCATCCGCCATAATATCCAACAATCAGTGTGTCTCTGGCTAGTTAACTCAGGCTAATTGATTAGCACTAACTGTAGCAACTGGTCCGATGAAAAAACACGCAATTCACTGGTGAGAAGTCCTTACTGTCTTCTGACCCCATGTAGATTTATTCTGTCATACCTGTGTGAGTCAATGATCACACTGTTGGTTTATTAACACTAAGCAGGACGTTGACATGAGACTGGTAAACTTGCATGGTCTGCCTGGTGGAACGGAACTAATTAACTGATCACAGAGCACATCAGTAGATACACATACACCTAGAGGTATGGTGGCTCATCATGGACATACAGTACAATCATTTAGTCAAATGTACAATGGACACAGAGGAAAATAGCCAGATTGGTTTGAACTGCCAGGAAGGATATAGTGAAAGTCAAAGTCCCCCCAGTGCCAGGACCTGGTCTTCACAGGCAGTCTCCCATCCCAGTACTAACCAGGTGCACTGGGTGCGGTGCCAATCTCTGTTTCTATAGCCCTCGGACTTTTGTCTATTACATAGCTAGGGTTACAGTGGGGGGCCATTCCTCTGGCAACCGCAAGAATTTGACTCTCTACTTGCATCTGTATTGCAGCGTAGGAAGGATATAGTAACCCATATAATCACTCTTTACAACCATGGTGAGCATAAAAGCATCTCACAAAACATTGAAACCTGAGGTGGATGGAGTACAACAGCAGAAGACCACTCCTGTCAGCCAAGAACAGGAATCTGAGCCTATCAATGGCACAGAGTCACCCAAACTGGACCAGTGAATATTCTTCTCTCTTCTTCTTCGCCTATCCAGTGTGTTCTGGGTTGGGTCACTTTCCTAGGGTTTCTTAGCCAAGTAAGTACAGCTGGCTAGCCACTCCTCTGCTGCACTGCTTTTGGTCATGGACAATTTAGAGTAGTCAATTTGCCTAACCAGGAAAACCAGAGCACCCAGAGGAAACCCATGCAGACACAGGCAGAACATGCAAACTCCACACAGGAAGGCCCCTCATCAGCCATGAGGTTCGAACCTGGAACTTTCTTGCTGTGAGGTGACAGTGCTAACCACTACACCATCTTGCCACCCAATGAATATTAGAAGAAAAAAAAAACATTCCCTGGTCTTATTCCAGTCTTCAACAGTCCCATATACAATTATAAGATATCACCAGACTCTGAGGGGACCTCATCTCATCTCATTATCTCTAGCCGCTTTATCCTTCTACAGGGTCGCAGGCAAGCTGGAGCCTATCCCAGCTGACTACGGGCGAAAGGCGGGGTACACCCTGGACAAGTCGCCAGGTCATCACAGGGCTGACACATAGACACAGACAACCATTCACACTCACATTCACACCTACGGTCAATTTAGAGTCACCAGTTAACCTAACCTGCATGTCTTTGGACTGTGGGGGAAACCGGAGCACCCGGAGGAAACCCACGCGGACATGGGGAGAACATGCAAACTCCACACAGAGAGGCCCTCCCCGGCCCCGGGGCTCGAACCCAGGACCTTCTTGCTGTGAGGCGACAGCGCTAACCACTACACCACCATGCCGCTGAGGGGACCTAACGCTGATAATAACAATTGTGACATTTCTATATTAAAAGGCTCAGATTTGAAGTGGGTAATAACTCACCCTATAAATGCTATGTGGTTATGTGTTCATGATGTAATTCCGAACGGGTCTTCACTAATCTGCAGTCATTGATAGCTGCTGGAGGTGCACTCCATCATGTCACTGTGCTAGACAGTTCAGACTCGGTGATCAGATCACAAGTGGACAAAGATATAGTAGGGGCTGCATCTTGCTAGCATTTTATTGCGCAATTTTATTTTGAATTGTGTTGCTTTTCAAAAGGAAGAGAACTTGCCTACCTGGAGCTTGGAAAAGAAAAAGAAAACAAGAAGAAGATGAAGCAGAACTGTGGTAAGTGGTGGGGATAATTTAATAAGGAAATTATTAAAATGGTAATGGGACCACCAGAAGTCAACAGCGTTCTATGAAAGAAAAGGCGCTAGTATCGTATAAAAAAATACACTCACCAAAGCAGAAGAGAAGAGGTGGGAGGAGGATATCCCCAGATTTAGAGGAGTGGAAACCTGCAGCTCTGACTGTAGTCACAAGTGGAGTGGAGTGGAGTAGAGACCTCTAAATACGGACCACTTTATTGTGATTCAGGGATTGTTTGAGAAGGAATATAGGCTTTAATACTGTATATTGTATGTATAATGTCAAAAAAGGCTTCTTTTTGTTATGATGTAGTGGTCATGCAGAGCCACTGTCATCCAAAAGTGTGAGAATAAATAATTGTGATAAATATAAATGTTTGTGTTTTCAATAATGAGCAAAATAATCATAGTATTCATTTTCAACAGGCAGACACACAATTTAAATTATGCTTTAATACTCAGGTGTGTGACTCAGTTTCAGGTTAAACAAACAAACAAACAAACAAACAAACACACACACTACTGACTTCACCAGAAAAAAGCAACTCATGTTTCATTATAGCAGCCGAGTGGCTGAATACAGTTTCACGTGAAGTACTCCATGAAAAGAGGCACACAGACTTCCTCTCAATAATATACAACAATATCATAAGGTCATTAATATAGGCACAATAAACACAAATACACATGAAACATGCACAGTGTTATTTGCACAAAAGTTAACACTTATAGCACTGCCTATTTCCTAGCATAAGCAGTGAAACTTATTCAGTAAACATGCGAGATATATTGTGAAAGTTTGAATAGAAAGAAAGTATTTTTGAAATCAGAGATATATGTGTTAGAGCTTTGAAATACTCTTATTTTCAAGCAATGGCTCAGAGATATCTAATCTAATATCCATTGAAAGGCTTCATTCATTCATTCATTCATTCATTCATTCATATACACCTCACGTGTTTGGTCTTTCACTAGTTACGCTAAGGTCACACATAGCCGGTTGATCTGTGAGAACCATGACTGGGGCTACTGTGGCCATTCTGGCAGATTTTAGAGGTCATCCGTCACATAAATTTGGGTGGAGTAAATATGCAAATGAACCCATGGTAGTTGCAACGGTAGACACCGGAAGCACTGCTGGCAACGACGGATGCCATTATGGTTGCCAACAATAATGATGATTGACTGGAAGTAGACTCTGCAGTTGAGGCTGGGTGGGTGATGGCAGCGCTATATAGCGATGTACGGCCTTACGGCAATCACAGAAGTATGTACGGTTTTCACGGCTGCAGTATGGCATAGCCAGGGTAAGAAGAAATAAGCCATGCCCCCTAGGCAAACATTCACTTTCTGCAGAATGTTGTTCTGTTAACATGTTCAGCTCGATGGTTCCGACGGAATGCTATGGTAACCCCTGGCAGCCCACGTAAGCCTCGTATGCTTCAAGGATGCTCACGGATGCCTTCATTGTTGCGATGGATGAATTCATCCAGCGCTTGACCCATGGCAATTTTCAACATGACCAAACTTTCCAGGGATGGAAGCCACACCCTCCTGGTTGTCAAGGTAGCTCCCAAAGGAAGGGCCCAGAACATGTGCTGGTTGACCCCCGGAAGGCCAAAAATCACCTACCGTCCAGTGATTCTGGCTATGTGAGACTGAGGCATTAGTTATCACTTGTAAGGAGAGGCTTTTTGGTTTTTGGTAGATTGGCCTTTGGTCATTGATTAACTTTTTCATTGTTTGGTTTCACTCTTTTGATTGTTAGGTAAGCTTTTACTCAGTTAGCGTAATTGGTAGGCGAGCTTTTTCTTGCTAGGTTAGCTTTCACATGCTAGTTAATGTTCACGTTTTGGTAGGTTTTGTTACACACTAGCTTACTTCTGAATTTAAATGGTTTTAGCTCATTGGGTTCATTTTCACTCACCAGGTTAAAACCATTCGAATGTGTATTCATTGTATTTGAGAAATACAATATGGGACATGACAAGAAACAACCTTGTGATGAAGAGAGTGAGGAGCAGTTAGAGCTGCCAATGCCTAATGTTCATGACAAGGCTTTGAAAAGCATACAGTTGATCTACTGCTTACATTATATTTCCTTACACCAGAAAGGATCTCCAACACAGATCATAAAAGCAGAGCTTCAGAACTTCATATCTTCAGGTGTGTTAAGGTTCTCATGTTCTGCATTTTCTGTCTACACAAACTACAGTACCAAAGGACCCTTCACAAAGCTCACTGTCCTTGTACAACCCCGATTCCAAAAAAGTTGGGACAAAGTACAAATTGTAAATAAAAATGGAATGCAATTATGTGGAAGTTTCAAAATTCCATATTTTATTCAGAATAGAACATAGATGACATATCAAATGTTTAAACTGAGAAAATGTATCATTTAAAGAGAAAAATTAGGTGATTTTAAATTTCATGACAACAACACATCTCAAAAAAGTTGGGACAAGGCCATGTTTACCACTGTGAGACATCCCCTTTTCTCTTTACAACAGTCTGTAAACATCTGGGGACTGAGGAGACAAGTTGCTCAAGTTTAGGGATAGGAATGTTAACCTATTCTTGTCTAATGTAGGATTCTAGATGCTCAACTGTCTTAGGTCTTTTTTGTCGTATCTTCCATTTTATGATGCGCCAAATGTTTTCTATAGGTGAAAGATCTGGACTGCAGGCTGGCCAGTTCAGTACCCAGACCCTTCTTCTACGCAGCCATGATGCTGTAATTGATGCAGTATGTGGTTTGGCATTGTAATGTTGGAAAATGCAAGGTCTTCCCTGAAAGAGACGTCGTCTGGATGGGAGCATATGTTGCTCTAGAACCTGGATATACCTTTCAGCATTGATGGTGTCTTTCCAGATGTGTAAGCTGCCCATGACACACGCACTAATGCAACCCCATACCATCAGAGATACAGGCTTCTGAACTGAGCGCTGATAACAACTTGGGTCGTCCTTCTCCTCTTTAGTCCGAACGACACAGCGTCCCTGATTTCCATAAAGAACTTCAAATTTTGATTCGTCTGACCACAGAACAGTTTTCCACTTTGCCACAGTCCATTTTAAATGAGCCTTGGCCCAGAGAAGACGTCTGCGCTTCTGGATCATGTTTAGATACGGCTTCTTCTTTGAACTATAGAGTTTTAGCTGGCAACGGCGAATTGTGTTCACAGATAACGTTCTCTGGAAATATTCTTGAGCCCATTTTGTGATTTCCAATACAGAAGCATGCCTGTATGTGATGCAGTGCCGTCTAAGGGCCCGAAGATCACGGGCACACAGTATGGTTTTCCGGCCTTGACCCTTACGCACAGAGATTCTTCCAGATTCTCTGAATCTTTTGATGATATTATGCACTGTAGATGGTGATATGTTCAAACTCTTTGCAATTTTACACTGCTGAACTCCTTTCTGATATTGCTCCACTATTTGTCGGCGCAGAATTAGGGGGATTGGTGATCCTCTTCCCATCTTTACTTCTGAGAGCCGCTGCCACTCCAAGATGCTCTTTTTATACCCAGTCATGTTAATGACCTATTGCCAATTAACCTAATGAGTTGCAATTTGGTCCTCCAGCTGTTCCTTTTTTGTACCTTTAACTTTTCCAGCCTCTTATTGCCCCTGTCCCAACTTTTTTGAGATGTGTTGCTGTCATGAAATTTCAAATGAGCCAATATTTGGCATGAAATTTCAAAATGTCTCACTTTCGACATTTTATATGTTGTCTATGTTCTATTGTGAATACAATATCAGTTTTTGAGATTTGCAAATTATTGCATTCCGTTTTTATGTACAATTTGTACTTTGTCCCAACTTTTTTGGAATCGGGGTTGTACTTGTTCCTGACTCATCCACCAGGAGATCCCTCTCATGCTCTAAATGGTTGTTTTTACAAAATGGATATTGACATGGAAACTAGGCTGGGAAAATCACATCACTTAAGCACAGGCAGGACAATTATGGTAAGGATTGTATACTGTACACTCTGCATAAGGGAGGCTTTATATACATATACTGTAGTAGTGTAACTGTTTTTCATGGTCCTTAGCCCAGGTCAGGTTTTATTATGTTCAGAAAGAAAATGCTTTTTCATTTTAACATGCAGTGTGTATTCATTAAACACTGGTACAGTTGGTGATTGGTGGCGGCTCGGCTTTGCTGCGTACTCCCTTTAACATCGTTAAATGCCTCTTGCTCTGGCATTTGAACACTTGCTTGTATGCTTTCCGGAAATTTTCCGAGAGAAATGCGTAGATGATTGGGTTGACAGAGGAGTTGCTGTAGGCCAGGCAGTGTGCAATGATGCGGAACATAAAAGATGCTTGGTTCAAAGGGAATGAGCCAAACTCCACCCACAGATGGATGATGTGATGAGGGAGCCAGGAAAGGCAGAACACCACCACGACCACCAACACTGTCTGTGCTGTCTGAGGAAAAACACACATACATAGATTTAACAGTCAATACAAGAACTCCCATCTTCATCTTGGTACTGAGCTTGGGGCTGAAGAGAGCCCCAGAAAGGGTTAGGGTCTGAAGGCGTCAAATGAACAAAATAATAATAATAATAATAATAATAATTCTATTGGCAATTCCTATCAATTGGCTAGTTCTTCCATCATACAACAGTTACCAACTGGGGAGGTTGAGGGTGTCCTCCAAGCACGACTTTGAGGAGATCACAGAAGGATATGATTACCTAATGGCTAGGGATCAAACGCTATAATTGGCTATTGTCCATGTCTCATCTCATATTGCCCACATGAGAGCTGTGCTGTTTAGCATGAACGCTGCCACTAAAGAAAATCAAAACATATCATTATCTAATTTCATGGAAAAACCCCCCATCTTGTCATAATGAGATAAATATATTATAAAAAACAACATAATCGATTTTAATTTTTTTCAGTATAGCCTTCATGGTTACCATAGAAACATAGAAAGGTACAAAATTGTGTAATTAGTGCCTTTTAGAAGGGAACAAAGTGCATTTTCAGAGGAACATAAACACTTTTAGCTTCACAGAACAGCAAAGTCACTAAATCGTATATAATGAATTAAAGCATCAAAGTAAATGTAATTTTAATTAGTGGTTATTAGCACAAAATGGAGTTCACAATTTTTAAGGTTATGACATTAATTTATGGTTACTGGCTGCATAATTAGCTACATAATTAGCTTCTGAATTGTTTTGTTTAGGTTTGGGTTAATTAAGTGCGTGGGTACTGGATGGGATCAGAATTGCAAAAAAAAAAAAAAGGTATTCCAGGTGTTCAGCCAGAAATTACTTCACTGAGATTGTTTTTGTTTAGTGTATTGTCAGCGAAGGGAAGATAAAATTAACTCTCAAATAGGCTGTTATACATTTATAGTAGGAGACGTGAGCACTATTTTACAGAGGTGAGATCATTAAGGTCAGGCCTTGGCTGCTTGGTGCTCAGACAACAACCTCTCCCCAAACATCAGTAAAACAAAGGAGCTGATTACGGACTACAGGACAAGTGGACAAGAACACCCTTTTCCACATCCTTCATTTACCTGAAATGGTGCCTGAGGAGAGCCAAAAAGATCATCAAGGACAGCAGTTCTACATGACACTCTATCAACTTTATCAACTGCTTCCATCTGGCAGGTATGACCAGATAACCAGGGGACGCATAAACAGACTACATAACAGTTATTTTCCCCAAGCCTTCAGACTCTTAACCAGTCAATGACAGCACGATTTGCATAGCCATCCTTTTTGCATACTACGTTGCACACCGCACATTTAGTATATATCATATGGATACGAGTGTTTTACTGGGAAATACGCCACTAGTGTTTTTTATACGAACTACATCAGGGACATGGAGATCCAAAACCATAGCATAAATCTCTATATGTCACTGGTGAGGAAATCAATGAATTGTTTTGATAAATTTGAGTAGTTTTTGTTTGTGAATGTGTCTATATAATAGAAGATATGAAGTTTATCTTCTCGTGTTGAAAAACTTGCATTTTACATATGAAATACATCACGGATCTGAGTCTCATCTCATCTCATTATCTCTAGCCGTTCTACAGGGTTGCAGATAAGCTGGAGCCTATCCCAGCTGACTATGGGCGAAAGGCGGGGTACAAGTCGCCATGTCACCACAGGACTGACACATAGACACAGACAACCACTCATACTCACATTCACACCTACGGTCAATTTAGAGTCACCAGTTAACCTAACCTGCATGTCTTTGGACTGTGGGGGAAACCGGAGCACCCGGAGGAAACCCACGCGAACACGGGGAGAACATGCAAACTCTGCACAGAAAGGCCCTCGCCAGCTACGGGGCTTGAACCCGGACCTTCTTGCTGTGAGGCAACAGCGCTAACCACTACACTACCGTGCCGTGTACTACATTTGACCTCACAGTGACCTTGACCTTAGACCTTTTGATCTCAAAATCTAATCAGTTCATGTTTGTCCCAAAGCGCACAAATGGTGAAAGTTTGGTGAAATTCCTTTCATTAGCCTTTGAGATATCGCGTTCAAAAGGTTTCGGGACAGATGCACGCACGCACACACGGACGGATGGATGGACAACGCGAAAACATAATGCCTCCTGCACCTTATGGTGGCGGAGGCATAAAAGTATATCAATCGTTCGCTTCACTCACTCATGATATATACACTCACTGATCAGAGATAAACTTATTATCTTAATGGGTAGTGTAAACAGTGTATCATCTGTTTACACTACCCCTTAAATTACATATATTTTATGTATATCTTTGCATCCAGAAAGTATATTCTTGATATTGCGTTTCATGGATATACTTGATATTGTATTTACATTTATATATTTTGTTTAAGGCCCGGTCCCACTGCACTTACGGATGCAAAAAGGATGTAAAACGTAAAAAAATCTTTGCCATCCGTTGGAAAACGCTATGCATCCGTTGTGTACTCATTGCATACGTGCTTCATACGCTCTATCCATCGAGCATCCGTCCACTGTGATTTCATCCATGCAAAAAGTTTTGAGCTGCACAAAACTTTCAGAACGGATGAACTTTCCGCCGTGTACGATGTAAATCCGCGACATATACGAGCAACAAACGTTCTATGTCCGTTATCATCCGTTAAACGTCTGCTGTATCCTCTCTGCATCCTCTGGGCATCCTCGCAACTCACATCCGCTGCAGCTGAAAACGGAAAGAGGGAGGAAAGATAAGGTACATGAAACGTCTATTCATCGTTAGTAGCACGGAAATAGAAAGGATGTAAGCGTATGCATCTCGTATATAAAGTATTCAAAACGGACAAAGCGTTTATATCTGGGATGTATCTCGTATATTTAGGATGTCTGGAGTATGTCTAGAGTATGTAGAAGGACACCTAGCGGACAATCGATATTTTGTATAAAAAGGGGGAGAAAATCATCTAGTAGTAGAGATGTATCGATGTAGCCGCCAGCACGTCTTTCCGCTTTATGCTGACGGCGTGCGTGCTGCATCCCTTTATATCCGCGGAGCAGACGCAATTCATACCCCCCGCATGCGCAGTGAACGGTCTGCATCCGATATACATCCGCGCAACATCCCCTTTGTTTCCGTTAGGCGTACGTGATGCATCCCCTTCATCCGCTATGCATCCACTCTTTCTGCTATGCGTCCGCTTCTCAGTTATCACCGGTAACCCCTTCGGAGCTGTCATCCACTTCCATCCGCTTTCATCCGCTAGGCTTCCTATGAACATGCGTTTAACATCCCCGCTATATACTACCCACGTCCGTTCTTTTCCGTTCTGTTTTCGCCAATTTTTGCCAATTTTGTCCATTTCTGGAGCGGATGAAAACGGATAGCGCCACCCCCGAAATTTTGCTCGTCCGCTGTGTCCTTTTTGCATACGTTTTGTGTCCATCGGCCAGTGGGACCGGGCCTTTAGTAGATGTTATATGTTAATATCACATTCAGGCAGTGTATGATGTACTCCCAAGTCCAGCGAACCTACACACATGGTGCACTGCAGAGTCACCAGCATGCCCTGTGTTCCAAGTGAGGAACCCTGGAACACATCCACAATTGCTGCAAAAAGGCACATGGAGAGGGACAGTACCAATGGAGGCATGATCAGCTCCTGAAGTCCAATGCTGAAGCCATCAGCACAGGACCTGATTTGGCCAAGGGGTGCAAACCCTCCAAGAAGATCATTGCCTTTGTCAGAGCGGGAGAACAGCCCAATCCTACCAAAAAAACAGCATCAACAGGCATCCTTACCTCGGCATGTGAGTGGCAGCTGTTGGTTGACATTGGATGACAGCTGAAGAGCCCCAGCCACATCGCAGCCACCACCATGCAACCAGACATTGTCTTAGTGTCTGAGTCAACCAAGCAAGCTGTGATGCTGGAGCTGACAGTTCCATGGGAAGATTGCTTGGAAGAAGCTTTCAAAAGGAAGCTATCAAAGTATGCGGAGCTGGTTAACACCTGTCAGCAGACTGGATGGAGAGCAAGGTGTCTCCCAGTGGAAGTAGGGTGCAGAGGATTTGCAGCTCGTTCCCTAGTCAGAGCCTTTAGCAATCTAGGCATTGTAGGAGAGAGGAAAAGGAGAGCCATCTGCAGTATTACCAATGCGGCAGAGAGAGCCTCAAGATGGCTGTGGCTCAAAAGAGGAGAGCCATGGAGCCAGTAGCTAACCACCTGGACACAAGCTGGGGTCCGATCAGCCCTGGCTGGGTCACCTGGAGGAGGGTGTATGATGTTGAAAGACCTGGAATACCCAATGATTCCAGGAACATCACTGAGGATGTGTCCAGAGGCAGCATCGGAAGATGTACGTTTACAACACAGTGTTGGTAGATATATATATTATATGAATTTCTCAGTGGAGCTACCATAAGAATTTCAATGTGTAATTTTCCATGTGCCAACTGTGCAAATGACAAATAAAAGACTCTGACTTACAATTATACTGGTGTGTCTAGTAAAGAGAAACTAAATAAACACATTAACTATTTGCTGCATAAAAGATGTTTTTGTGTACCATGTTTCCATTAACTTGATGTGTTACATCAAGTTAATAAAACAGTGTTTATTTATCAGCCTGGTTTACTTGCTGTCTCCAACACAGCAGGCGGAATAAGAATTATTTTTACGTTAGGCTAATATTCAAGACACTATTCTTATTAATCAATTTGAAATCAATAATAAATGAGACGATAACTTGACATAACACGATATTAACTAGAAATTTCTAAAGATTTCAGCCAAAATAATGACATGTTAAAATATCTTAAAAGTAGAAGGGCAATCAGTAGAGTAGAGTCCATACCGCCACCAAGCCACATATTATCAACATCAAACTCAAATCACTTTAACTGAGGATAATATTAAAGCAGTATGCCAAATTTCATCAAAATCCGTTCATTACTTTTTGAGTTACATTGGGAACAGATACAGGCTCCACATACATATCCAGATTTGGATCAAAATCTACTCAATTGTACCTTGGCCCGTAGCTCACTTTTCCTCCAAATTTCATCAAAATCTGTTCACTACTTTTTGAGTTACATTAGAAAAAGAAAGCAAAAACAAACAGAGGAGAAAACATAACCTCATCCAACAAAGCTGGAATAATCTTGAATACCTTGAAATAATTAGTTATTAAACTAAAACAACAAGTCCAAATAACAGTATAATACTGTATTTTGAAATAATGAGTTATAAGCAATGTACTATTTTTGAAATAATAACTTATGTTGGAATAATGACAGAAATAATTTGATAGTAAGTTGAAATAATATAATTTATTTTTTTCGTGGTCCGGTTTCCATCAAATCCTGCGCTCTGATTGGCTGGCGAGCGGGTCCGTATCCGTATCCTACGATACGGACCTCTGGCGACTCGCTCATTGACAACAACAAACATAGTAGCAATTTTTGTCATCATTTATTTTCACATTTCTCAGGAAAATAGCATTAATTTTACAGCATGGATAGCGATAACGACAGTATTCACAGCGAAAGCGAGTTTTACTACCCTGATGAAGAAGAAATAAAAGAAAACATTGCAGGAGAAAGCGAAAAACCTGTAACTGTTGCTAAGGTCGAGCAAAAACATGGCTGAATCCTGAATGACACAATTTTGTATAAATAGGGGACTACATACAGTAGGTGGCAAAATGTAGGTTTTTTCCTGCCATGGAAGTGCACTTGTATACAGAGGAGGAAGCCATTTGCATGACAGCCATGAATGAGGATTCAAAATGGCGGTTCGGCTAGGTTTTCCCTTTCGGGCGCTCTCATTTCCTGTTAGAATTTGGTAAAGAAAAAATAAATATATTATTTACCAGCTTAAGGTCGGTCCGTATGGTGAAATACTGTGACCTCGGCCTTGAATACTGACCTCGGCCCAGAGGGCCTCGCTCAGTACTTTCAAGACCTCGGTCATGGTATTTCATGATACGGACCTCCCAGCTGGTAAATAACATATTTATTTTTTTCGCGGTCCAGTTTCCATCAAATCCAGCGCTCTGATTGGCTAGCGAGCGGGTCCGTAACCTACGATACAGACCTCTGGCAACTCGCTCTATCACAGCAACAACAAACATAGTAGCAATTTTTGTCAACATTTATTTTCACATTTCTCAGGAGAATAGCATTAATTTAACATCATGGATAGTGATAATGACAGTCTTCATAGTAAAAGCAAGTTTTACTACCCTGATAAAGAAGAAATAAAAGAAAACATTTCAGGAGAAAGCTAAAAACCTGTAACTGTTGCTAACGCCGAGCAAAAACATGGCTGAATCCTGAATGACTCAATTTTGTATAAATAGGGGACTACATAGGCGGCAAAATGTAGTTTTTTTTTTCCTGCCATGGAAGTGCACTTGTATACCAAGGAGGAAGCCATTTGCATGACAGCCGTGAATGAATGAGGATTCAAAATGGCGGCTCACCTTGGCTTGGTTTTCCCTTTCGGGCGCTCTCGTTTTCTGTTAGAATTTGGTAAAGAAAAAAAATATTATTTACCAGCTCAAGGTCGGTCCATATGGTGAAATACCATGGTATTGGCCTTGAATACTGACCTGGGCCTAGAGGCCTCAGTCAGTACTTTCAAGACCTCAGTCACGGTATTTCACCATACACTGTAAAAAAATTATTTTGTGGGGTTGTATATTTTACTGATAAAAAATGATTATTTTTTCCACAAAAAAAATAGGTAAGCAAAGGTAATTGATTGCAAGGGGTAGATCATACAGGCGCTACCTATTAATATAGAGTATAAACTTCTAATGGTGAGAAATGAGTAAACTACACCCAATTGAACTGATGAAAATGGATTAAATAATAATCAGAAATATTAGGCAGGAAATAATGTAACGCAATAGGTAGGGTATAACTACCTAAAATGACTAAAATATAGCCTACTCGATTCTACGCGCAATGATTCATAGGAGCATGCTCGTACTGTGCTCATGATTTAGCAGAAAACAGCACTCATGCATGCAGTGCTCCCAGAAGAAGAGACTGGAGCGAGTCTGCGTGTCTTCGTCTCGAAGGGAATTGCGAATTGCGAAGGTAAGTAAGTTGAAAATGTTCTGTATTTTACCTTGCAACAAAATGCAACAATACATGACTTCAAAAGGAACATTTTTTATCACCCTCAAGTTGTAGTTGGCATGTTTCTAACCAAAGCCATTGTAGGCTAATTCCGATTTCACCACTGTAGCTAATTCTTGCGCCAGCGAGTTCGCAGTTAGCCATTTCACAATTCTCAAAATGTAAGAAGCCAAGTACCATACTATGTGTTCAAGGGTATTACCGTCCTCACAATGTAGAAACTTAATGAAAAGTGCCGAAGCCGATATTTGCAGTCGCGTTTCCCTACCTTGTAAAATGGGAACTAATTGTGGTAGGTCTGATTAAGGTGGGTGGACGAATCCAGTACAACGGCAGGTAGCTGTTCTTACCATGTGCAGTCAATAAATTAAATTCAAAGATGATGGAGTGGCTGACTTATCGTGATAATATGCCACCTTAAGTGCTTTTTATGCACGTTATGCACGTTTAGAAGGCCAAGTGGTGGCTAATGTGAATGAACACGTGTTGAGCTTAGGTTAGCCACCTAAGGACATGCTTAGTTTTACAATGCAAGTAAGCCATTCATTAGTTCCATATGACTGCCTGTTGGTGTGTTTAATTAATTAACATTGATTTCTTGTGAGTTATATGAACATATTTTGCATATGCAGAGCATAACGATAGTCAATGTAAAGCGCAGTACTTTTGGTGTCCCCACACCATCTGTTTCGACGAAGGGCAGAGCAGTGAAGGCACCACGCTTACAACACTCCATGTTTTCGATACAAACCCCGCACATCAGCGCCAAGCTATGACCTATTTTTTTTGTCAGTGCCAATTGACTAGCTGCTATGGTCGGAGCATTTTTGAATCTGACCATTTAGCTCCGAATGCAGCAAACGTAGCATAGTGGTCGGTAGATTGAACAGTTTTATTGAGTGTTTCTCAATCGTAATCTAATCAACAGGTGGTGGCGTTCGACGTTGTTGACAACAATGAACAGTGGTCTGCGCTGTGTTGGAGTTGGTGTGCCTGTGCTCACGGCGTGGGGCAGAAGCAGAACAGGTTTGTTGGTTATTCTTATTAAGTGTTCCAGCAAAACCCTGCACTGCGGATTTCAAGTATAGTGTAATAGGTAATGCATATAATAGACATTTAAATTTCACTTTGTTACATATGCTGGCATTATAACAATGCCAAGGGTGTATAATTTGCCCTTTGACCACTTATTTTTTAAGAAATGGAAACAAATCTTTGGCATGTGCACATCTGAAAACATACATTTTCTCTTGTCCCCGTCTGACTACAGGTGCTGACGTCTTCTAACTGGTGCTACAGCCATTGTTGAACCGATCTCCTCAGCAGTCCAGTAAGTTATCATCATATATCTGAACTTCACTCTAACCAAGCCCTTCACACGTTCCTTAATGAATTGGCTGTACAAAAAAAGCAGCTTCACAACACTGAAGCGACTAGAGCTACTACAACACTATACATTACATCATGGACAATTCGGCTGAAACCAGCCCATACCCTATTTGCTTTCTGATTGCCATTGTGCCTTCAGAACACGAGTTACATTACATTTAGCAGACACTTTTATCCAACTCGACTTACAAAGAGGACATTACGTACACATTTGTCGAGATTTAGCTAGATGTGAAGAACAGGCAACTAGAAGAAGCAACGCCAGTCTCTTAACAGTAGCCTGGCACAAGTTCTCATCCTCAACCTTGTTACTTAACACTAATTCACTTTCAACTAATTCACTTTATTATACATATTTTACCTGAAAGACAACTATACTTCTCTTTTTATGAGTAGCGCAAGGCACAGGTGTAATTGATCAGTTGCATTGCAAAATGAAATCCTTGTTTAGGCTCTCTACCCTTCACCTCAGTTCATTCTTGGCCTTTCATTGTGAAGAAATTGAAACAAGTCTTTTGCAATGTGTGCGTCTGAAAGCGTAAATATTCTGTTTTGTTGTCCTTGTCTGAGTACAGGTGCTGACGTCTTCTAACTTGTGCTACGGCCATTGTTGAACCGATCTCCTCAGCAGTCCGGTAAGTTAACATATATCTGAACTTCACTCTAACCAAGCCCTTCACAGATGCTTTAATGAATTGGCTGTGTAAAAAATGCAGCTTCACAACGCTTAAACATCGAGAATTACTAAAACACTATAGATTACATCATGTGCATTTTGGCCGAAACCAGTCCATACTCTGCCTCCATTCTGATTGCCCCTGCACCTTTAAAACATGGGGTGCATTACATTCACATTTGTCCAGGTCTCATGAACAGGCAAATAGTCCCGGTCAGCTTCTTTGTTTCACTTGTCTAGTATGTAATTCTTGCAGTTTTAACACAGAGCGGCAGTATTTTGAGCACCTTGGTGGCGACCTTAAGAAATTTGAAACCGTATCTTGTGTTTTTCAAGGATGCGATTATGAGACGAATATATACAGAACATTTCACACTCACAAGATCAGAAAACAGTCCACATTCACTGGAAAGCTTTAAGAGCGCAGTTCTTCAACAATATCAAGTCGAAAATCCCGAAGAAAGTGAATTAGTTGAAAGTAACAGCTACTGTGACTCTTTGCTTGAAGATGATGTTGAGGTTGAGGATTTGCGCCTGACTATTGTTAAGAGACTGGGTTTGCTTCTTCTCAAATTGGATTGCTTTTACAATGTTTCTAACACATGCATTGATGAACTAGTAGATGAACTTCATTTTCTTGTGTCATCTGCATCTGGACCAGTTATAAAAAACATTATCCTGAGCACCTTAAAGAGGCATGGATGTACTTTTGAAGATGCAGTGATTGCAAAACTGGTGAAAGATCTTTGTCAGTTTAACCCTTTGTCTGCTGCATTGGACACAGGTGGTCCTTTGCGCACACACTACAAGAGGTACCAGTTTTTGAAGGAGAATTTCATCGTGACTGAGCCAGTTGAATACTCACTTGGTGGAAATGACAGACAAACATTTCAGTATATAACAATTCTTCCATTGCTGTCTGAACTTCTGAACAACAGACACATTCAAGCTACCGTACTGCAGAATAGAGGTCCTTCTGTTGGTGCTTCTTCTGTGTACAGATCATTTCATGATGGTTCATGTTTCAGAGAGAACAGATTCCTCTGTGGAACTGAACTTACCATTTCTCTCATTCTTTACATCGACGACTTTGAGATTTGCAATCCTTTGGGAACGTCCCGCAAAAAGCATAAAGTTACAGGTGTGTACTGGGTGTTTGCAGACATTCCTGCTTACTTGCGGTCTACTTTGTCTTCCATTTACCTTGCCATTCTTTGCAAAACAAAGGATATCAGCACACATGGATACAGAAAGGTGTTGGAACCCCTACTTAGGGATTTAAAATGCTTTGAGGACTCTGGTGTCTTTGTGCCAAGTCTTGGCAAAGTGGTAAAAGGCACTGTATTTGTAGTTGTTGCTGACAATCTCGGAGCTCACTCTTTAGGTGGATTTGTTGAGAGCTTTTCTTCATCCCACTTTTGTCGATTCTACATTGCTGATCGCTCAGAGATCCAGTGTCATGAGGTTGCAGAGGCAATGTTTCCACAAAGAACAGAGTCCAATTATGCTTTGCATGTCGAAGTGGCAATGTCTGATGCTGCAGAGGCTCATCACTTCGGAATAAAAGATAAGTGTCCCATCTCTGAAACACTGAGATACTTTCATATCACTTCCGGGTATCCCCCTGACGCATTGCATGATTTGCTGGAAGGAATAGTTCCTTTAGAACTAGCCCTGTGTCTTGATGTGTTCATGAGGAAAAAATACTTCTCTCTCCAGGAATTAAACCGTTTCATTCTTCAGTTTCCATACAAGTGGAATGATAAAGTCAACTCTCCACAACCAATTCCTGCTAATTTTTGGAGCACGCAAAAGGCAATGCACATGAAAATTGGTGCTTGTTACGTTTGCTACCATTCATGATTGGTGACAGAATTCCTGAGGATGATTCAGCATGGCAGGTTTTGATGACCTTAAAGGACATTGTCGAGCTCGTCATGGCTCCTGTACACACAAATGAAAGCATAGGATACCTTGAAAGTAAAATTAGTGAACATCGTTACAGGTACTTGAATGTATTTCCAAACCAGACAGTGAAACCGAAGCATCACTTCCTCGAACATTACCCTTCACTCACAACTGCTTTTGGACCACTGGTGGCTCTATGGACCATGTGCTTCGAGGCGAAGCACCGATTCTTTAAACGGTTGGTGAGGCAGACCGGGTCTTTCAGAAACATTCTCTTGACTATGGCCAAAAAACATCAAACAATGATTGCATGTTACATGCAAAACGCTATTGCTTTGAGACCAATACTCTCTGTGTCCAGAAAGACTGAAGTGGCAGTGGAGGTTCTAAAAGACAGCATTAAAGAGTCTTTTTCAAGAAAATTTCCTGGGATGGTAGCTGTGAACCTGACAGACAAGGTTACTGTTTTGGGCACTCTGTATTGTGTGGGGATGTTGTTGCCTTTTGGCTCAACAGGAGGACTGCCTGATTTTGGGGAGATAATTCAAATTATGTTAGTGCATGACAGCCCTGTCTTTGTTTTGAAATTGCTGAGTGGATGGTACCACAAGCATCTGAGGAGCTTTGCAGTACAGCCCACAGGAGAGATTCAAAATGTTCAACATTCACAATTGAAAGACACATACCCCTTTGCTGCCTACAACACAGCCCATGGATGAATGGTCTCCTTGAAACACTTCATTTGCACATCAGAGTAATACAAGTTACATTACTTAAGTATCATACGTCAGCTGTCTTGACGTTACACCTCTTAATGGCATCCTTTCTACACAAATAACTCATGCTGGCCCTTTCATGTGAATGCATGTAAAGCCTGGGTCATTATTTTTCTTTGTGTAAATTCTTGAAAAGCAAGCCATGATCTATCTGGGGTCATTTGAAAGGAATGGGTAACACGGTGAAGTACCAATCACATGGGTGATATATAGCATCATTACTGGTGCTCTGGTCTGAAAGAGGCTTGTGTGTGTGTGTGTGTGTGTGTGTCTGTACGTGTCTACGTTTCTGTCTCACGCATGCACTTTGTCTCTCATGTGTGCACTCAGGCTACATCCACACGACAACGGCAATGAGATATTATTTAAAAATATATCGCGTCCAAATGGGCAACGATCAGTAAAATATCAGGTCCATATGGCAACGCAATGCTTGCTGAAAACGATGCAATACACATGCCACACCTCTAGGGGCGCTGTAAGACGGGCCCTTCGGAGACACCAGAAGAATAGAAGAAGTAAGGACGCATGCGCATAAACTATTATGCGCGAGACTTCATATTAGCCACAAAGTCAGGAAAATCTGTTCGTAAAATTACATTATAATGACCAAATACAATGAAAAGTATTTTTCCAGTCTCACCTGTGAAAGGTAATCCCATGTGATCCCGTTTGGACGGTACAGTTAAACGCAGCTAATCTTTATTCTCTGCTTTGACCTATCCAACATGGCGGCGAGGATGACGTATGATTCTACGCGGAAGGCGGCGTCTTTAATGGTCCGGAATAAATTGAATGCTACACGTTGATGGATTAATTTGTTGTTTCTCACCTGTGAAAGGTAATCCCATGTGATCTCGTTTGGACGGTACAGTTAAATGCAGCTAATCTTTATTCTCCGCTTTGACCTATCCAATATGGCGGCGAGGGTGACGTATGATTCTACGCGGAAGGCGGCGTCTTTAATGGTCCGGAATAAATTGAATGTTACACGTTGATGGATTAATTTGTTGTTTCTCACCTGTGAAAGGTAATCCCATGTGATCTCGTTTGGACGGTAAACCTGTTGGTACAGTTAAACGCGGCACATGAATCCTTATTCTCCGCTTTGACCTATCCAATATGGCGGCGAGGATGACGTATGATTCTACGCGGAAGGCGGCGTCTTTAATGGTCCGGAATAAATTGAATGCTACACGTTGATGGATTAATTTGCTCTTCTACGCCCTTTTTGAGGAATGTATTGTAGGACTTACTGTAAACCAACATCTGAAGAGGTGAGATCGCTCCTTTTTTTCCCTATTTTTGCTGGCGGGATTGACTCTGCCCTAAGGACAGAGTCTCTCTCTCTCTCTCTCTCTCTCACTTTGCACCATTACACAATAAATATTCACAGTGAAAATATTTTGTAAGCGTGTTTCATGAACCAAGTTATAGGATTTGTTGACAACTCGCATCGAGTTCGTTACACTTCTACCCGGCGTGAAGCACTCACAGTCATGTGGTTGTGACATCATCGTAAACAAATCCGTTCTACTCATCCAGAAGACTTCACAACGGCAACGTTGCCAGATCTTTCCACTCTGGAACCCGTTCTCAAAAAGACTGCGTTTTGGGCACCCAAAACGCCGGTGCCGTGTGGACGCCAGGCCTAAACGATAAGCAATTGTATCGGAGTCACCTGAATCCGTTGCCGTGTGGACAGGGCCTCAGTCTCACGCGCGCACACTCACACATGCGGTGTGTGTGTGTGTGTGTCTATGTTTCTGTCTCACGCATGCACTTTCTCTCTCACGTGTGCACTCAGTCTCACGCGCGCACACTCTCACACATGCGCTATGTGTTTTTGAGTAAAATGTATGTACCAGCCCTTAACAATCAACTTCTCTCTTCTCTCTACAGCTAATCACAACACACAAAACAATGTCTGTTCGGTTACGGATCGTCATGGGAGATGACGAGATACACAAATTAATGCTTCCAACTGGGCTTCCAGACCAAGTTGGAGATCTCATTACAATAATAGCCAATACCTTTAACATACAGGGGGAGATCTCCTTACTTTATGAAGACAAAGATTTTAATAACCAATTGTTCAGCCTGACACACACTTCGGACCTGTACGACATGGCCACTGTTAAAGTTGTGAAAAAGGAGCCTACAGTTGTCCTAGACCTGCACAGCATTGACTCATCAGAAGAACTGTCCCCTGTGTTGGCTGAAATAAGTTCTATAGACTCGAGTTTAGATGTTAGTGAGATCTTCCCCGATGCTTCAGATGACCAAGCTTTGTGTAGCTCACAAGATACACTAATACTGCCAACATCATGCCGCTCTACTACATGGCCAGTGCCATTTAAAGTGCCTGATTTCTCGAGAGATGTGGAAAACATCCTTGCAGATGCCAACAAGACGTACCATGCCACTGGAAAACGATTCCATGATCCAAGTGTTAAATCTGCCATAATGCAAAACCTTGCAGAAACAATATTTCACTACACAGCTTACCCCTCCAACCTCCAAATTGCTGCAGTGGCTGAAGCCTTAATCGCCAAATTCCCCTGCCTTAAAGAGCCAGGATCGTTCACAGGAATGTATGGCTGGCAGCAGCGTCTAAAATACAAAATGCATAACTACCGCTCAAAACTGAAGTCCCGATCATATGCATCCTACCCTGAATTGGAAGTGAACATGTTAAAAAGAAAGGCCCCAACCGATGCTGCACCTGCAAAAGGCATAAAAAAAAACAAAGAAAGCCAAAGTAAACTACCTCCCTCCACACCCCGTGGGACTTGATAGCCATACACTGGAGGAAGAGAGAATCCAGCTGATTCAAGAGGCACAAAAAACCAACAACACCAACATCATAAGTGAAAAGATGTCCAAAACTTTTTCGATCCAGAGGCAGGAGGTGGTGGCCCAGAGTCCTGTGAGCGCACTTGTGGAGAGATGGCCGGCATTTTTTACTGAGGCACAGGTAAGACTGCCTGGGGCCGATGTTGCAACTTGTCTGTCTTCAGGGTTTCCCTCAGCACTTTACAGTCAAGGTGGCCACCTTCACAACAACCACTTACCACCTTGACTAGATCCTCAGAAAAGATAAAGATTGTGTATTGTGAATGTCATTTCTAATGTTGCTTTCCCCAAAATCATGAACTATTTTTGTAGGTTTTCTTGTCATATTTCATATGAAACAACATGACCTTTCGAATGATGATGGTCGCATGTCTCTGACCCCTGCTTGCCCCTGACCACCTTGACTAATGTTCTGCGGGAAATGCTGTGTTGTATTGTGTTCTGTGGTGCTGATATTGTGCAAGTGTTTTTTGTCCTGTTGCCATTTTATACTCCCTAATGGAGCATAGGATGGGGGGGTTCATGTCTTCTTTTTTTCTCTTCCCTCCTACACTCATGCTGTGCTATGCTATGAAATGCCTTAATTTTCTTCAGGATGACTAAAATATCTCTACTACTCTACAATACAGTAGCTATGGGAAACTTGAAATTATTCTATTGACTTTTGTGAACTGAAATACATGTCCCGTTTCTATGTCATATTTTGTAGATAAAAGAAGAGTTTAGAAGGGTCACAACTATTCGACTTGAGGAGGAATTCATTTGGCATCTTGATCAACATACCCCCCGACTGCTGACACTGATGCGTGACAGAGGAGGGGCAGCTGGTACAAGACTGCGTCCTTTCCTAAGCATTGTTGATGAGGTATTTATGTGCTTACGTGATTTAACAAAAAGTGCAAAAGTTCCTTTTTGAAACTGTCTCATCAACAAAATACATTTCCTTACAGCACCGACGTGTGGAGAAAAAAAGGGATGCAGTTCTGTGCGGTCTGATGGAGTACTTGGGAGAAGATCCACGTGACCTTTTCCAGGACTGACAGGTGTGTGTGTGTGTGTGTGCGTCTTATACGCGTGTGACATGGTTCAGTAGCCTCTTTGTGCAGATGGGCTCGCCGGCGGGCCCGTTCACACTTTGCCGGAAAGACTCAACTACATCATAACAACATTTGCTATGACATTACTGAGTGCCTTAAGTAACAGATTAAGACTCGGTCATTACGATATTGAGGACAATAAGGTTATAACATAGGCTCTGTGCAAAGGGGTTAACATGGTTGTCTCAGGCTGCATCTTTCCTGAGGGAGAAATCAGAAAACAATCATTTTCTACAAGAATAAATTGTTTGGGGTGGAGTGTAATACAACCATCTAGCCTTGTGGAGTCCTCATTAGTGTTGTTAATATGTTATAATTTATTGCATTGTCTTTCTTTTTTAACATTTAGAGTGATTATGAGGACTACGTGGACCAGCCGATGAAGCTGCTTGTCATTCGCAGTTCACCAGCAGTGGAGGACCAAGACGATGTGGTCATCGTAATCGAAGGCATCAAAGTCCTCAATGGCTGTGGAAACAGAACGAAAGCATGTGTCCTACTTATGGGTCTGATCTACGCTCTGAACCTCGAGTATCCTAAAAAACTTAAGTATACTTTTGAGGTATTTCAGAAGATTATTTTGGAGCTCGACAAAACCAAGTTTCGGAAAAAGGTCTCTACACTCCGAAGCAAACTATTGGCGCGAACTGCTTTTACTCAGGTTACGCTACTAACGTGCGCGCACACATCCAAGCACTTTTTTTTTCTTTTTAACTTTGTTCCGTCTTGACTTAACCTCTGTCTGCAGTATACATTTTTGAAACAAAAACTGAGATCTTGGTCTGAATATGTGAAAACTACTGTAAAGGAAAAACTGCTGAATATGTACAAGGTCTCAAGCAGCTGTGCAGTTTTTTTCTCTCTCCACGTTGACATATGCGTGCCCACCCATATACACACACACAGCTTGTGTTGTGTCATTGACTTAACCTGAATGTCTGTTGCTGAACATGCAATGTTCAGTGATGACTGCATGGAAGATGTAGATGGTTCTTAGCTATTCCGATTTACTGTAAGGGGAAAACATACTGAAAACAAGGAGATTTCCTTACTATATGAAGACAAAGACTTTTACCAATTGTTCAGCCTGACAAACACTTTGGACCTGTACGACATGGACAACTGAAGGTTCCTTTCTCACAACTTTAACAGTGGCCTAGACCTGCACAGCACTGACGTATCAGAAGAACTGTCCCCTGTGTTAGTTTAAATAAGTTCTAAAGACTCAAGTGTGGGTGTTGGTGAGATCTTCCCTGATGCTTCAGATGACCAAGCTTCGTGTAGCTCACAAGATACACTAATATTGCCAACATCATGCCGCTCTACTACATGGCCAGTGCCATTTAAAGTGTGCCTGATTTCTCGAGAGATGTGGAAAACATCCTTTTTTGAGCTGGACAAAACAAAGTTGCTGAAAATGGTATCTACACTCCGAAGCAAACTATTGGACTGAACTGCTTTTACTCAGGTTAAGCTACTAACGTGCGCACACACGTCCAAGCACTTTTTTTTTCTTTTTAACTTGTTCAGTCTTGACTTAACCTCTGTCTACAATATACATTTTTGAAACAAAAACGGGGATCTTGATCTGAATTATGTATAAACTATTGTAAAGGGAAAAGTGCTGAATACGTACAAGGTCTCAAGCGGTTGTGCAGAGGTTTTTTTTCTTCCTCTCTCTGTTAACACATGTGCATCCATATACACACAGCTTGTGTTGTCATTGACCTAACCTGAATGTCTGTTGCTGAACATGCAATGTTGAGTGGTTGTTGCATGGGAAATGTAGATGGTTCTTAGTTTTTCCAATTTACTGTATGTGAATGCCATGTAAGCTACTGTAAGGGGAAAACGTGCTGAAAACAAGGAGATTCATTTAATATATGAAGACAGACTTTGTCAGGCTGAACAATTGGTTATCAAACACTTCGGACCTGTACGACATGGCCACTGTTAAAGTTGTGACAAAGGAGCCTACAGTTGTCCTAGACCTGCACAGTATTGACGCATCAGAAGAACTGTCTCCTGTGTTGACTGAAATAAGTTCTATAGACTTGAGTTTAGATGTTAGGGAGATCTTCCCTGATGCTTCAGATGACCAAGCTTCGTGTAGCTCACAAGATACACTAATACTGCCAACATCATGCCGCTCTACTACATGGCCAGTGCCATTTAAAGTGTAGGTTCCTTTCTCACAACTTTAACAGTTGTGCTAGACCTGCACAGCATTGACGTATCAGAAGAACTGTCCCCTGTGTTAGTTTAAATAAGTTCTAAAGACTCAAGTGTGGGTGTTGGTGAGGTATTCCCTGATGCTTCAGATGACCAAGCTTCGTGTAGCTCACAAGATACACTAATACTGTGTGTAAAGTGCCTGATTTCTCGAGAGATGTGGAATACATCCTTGCAGAGGCATGCAAGATGCAAGTGTTAAATCTTCCAAGATGCAAGTGTTAAGTCTGCCATAATGCAAAGCCTTGCAGAAACAATATTTTACTACCCAGCCTACCCCTCCAACCTATACCTACCTCTATAGAACTTATTTTAGCAAACACAGGGGACAGTTCTTCTGTCACATTTTCAGGCCAAACCCACTGATATCCTAACATTGATACGGACGTGAATACCATGTAAACTTTTTTTTTTTTAAAGCTGAACAAAGCAAAACTGCTGAAATGGCAAAACCTTCCAAAACAAATTATTAGTGAATGGCTTTTACTCAGGTTAAGCTACACACAAACATTTATTTTTCCTTTTTTGAACTTTGTTCAGTCGAGTCTTGACTTACCTCTGTCTGCAGTATACATTTAAAAAAAAATCTTAGTGTGTTTTATGTGTGTACTTTGTAAGCTACTGTTATGGGAGAACTGCTTAACATTTACAAGGACGCAAACAGCTGAGCAGGATTTATTTTGTTTTTTTGTTGTTCACACACACACACAAGCTGTGTGTGTGTCAGTTGACCTGAATGTCTGGCAGAAAAGAGAACCATTTAAGAGATATGAACACATGTAGCATCACTCCACATTCTAAATTATTCTGATTTATGTGAATACTGTCTAAACTTGTCTTAGGGGGAAGAGTGCTAAATATGTACAAGAATAACCTTTTCTTAAACTTTTATCTTGGCACTAACTGTTTTTTTGGAAGGTTTTTACCTTTGGCACAGCAGAGAGAGAGTGAACTGCTTTTACTCAGGTTAAGCTACACACAAACACAGATTTCTCTTGTCTTTTTTGAACACACACACACACACACACACACACACACACACACACACACACACACAGAGCTTGTGTTGTGTCAGTGGCTTAATCTGAATAATTGGTAAAACGCACTGTTGGGTGAGTGCTGCAGGTGTTCATATTTTTCTTAAATTGTTCTTAGTTATTCTCATTTGTATGAACACGTGCAAACTTCTCTAAGGGGAAAAACAGTTGTGTGGTGTATTTTTTTCTATTTTTGTAACAGCTTTTATTGTTTTATATCTACACTGTGCACTCCACTCCTGTGTGTCTCATACATAAACAGTCTCACACAGGGATGAAGAACAGTGGGGGGGTGGGGTGCTTTTTCTCTCATCTTGCCTTGTTCTCTGGTTGGTTAATAAAAATACCGAATTACAGCTGATTTCTTCTGTGTCTGTTAAATTATTTCATTCTGTTAAGATATGGCTAGTTAATAGGAATAATAATAATATAAAAGTAAAAGAATCAGAATAAATAATAAATAAATAGCTATATTAAAAGGCTATATGGAATGAGTAAATGTTACCCCATTTTTATCAGTAATTATTGATGCTAAAAGGCTATATGAAATGAGTAAATGTTACCCCATTTTTATCAGTAATTATTGATGCTAAAAGGCTATATGAAATGAGTAAATGTTACCCCATTTTTATCAGTAATTGTTACTTTGATATACTCAGTAAGACCAAGTGATTTTTTTTAGTATATCATAACTACTGGATGGGCGGCACGGTGGTGTAGTGGTTAGCGCTGTCGCCTCACAGCAAGAAGGCCTGGGTTCGAGCCCCGTGGCCGGCGAGGGCCTTTCTGTGTGGAGTTTGCATGTTCTCCCCGTGTCCGCGTGGGTTTCCTCCGGGTGCTCCGGTTTCTCCCACAGTCCAAAGACATGCAGGTTAGGTTAACTGGTGACTCTAAATTGACCGTAGGTGTGAATGTGGGTGTGAATGGTTGTCTGTGTCCATGTGTCAGCCCTGTGATGACCTGGCGACTTGTCCAGGGTGTACCCCGCCTTTCGCCCGTAGTCAGCTGGGATAGGCTCCAGCTTGCCTGCGACCCTGTAGAACAGGATAAAGCGGCTAGAGATAATGAGATGAGATAACTACTGGAATTGGTTAATCTTTACTGAAAATGTAGGGGTAAATAATACTCTATTTAGGTGAGTGTAAATACTTGCACTAATTTTATTGAATAAATTCTACAGGTTGCTTTTTACAGTCCTCCCAGCTGGTAAATAACATATATTTATTTTTTTCGCGGTCCAAATCCTGCGCTCTGTTTGGCTGGTGAGCGGGTCCTACGGTACGAACCCCAGTTACGGACCCCGGTTACGGACCTCTGGCGACTCACTCGTTCACAACAACAACAAACATAGTAGCATTTTTTTGTCAACATTTATCTTTATTTTATAAGATTTATTTATAAGATTATCAAAAATCTTATAAATTTTTGCCAGCATTTCTCAGGAAAATAGCATTAATTTTATACAGCATGGATAGCGATAATGACAGTGTTCAGAGCAAAAGTGAGTTTTACTACCCTGAGGAAGAAGAAATAAAATAAAACATTTCAGGAGAAAGCTAAAACCTGTAATTTGCTAATGCCAAGCAAAAACATGGCTGAATCCTGAATGGCTCCTATTTGTATAAATAGGGGACTACATAGGCGGCAAAATGTAGTTTTTTTTTTCCTGCCATGGAAGTGCGCTTGTATACTGAGGAGAAAGCAATTTGCATTACAGCCGTGAATGAGGATTCAAAATAGCATTAATTTTACATCATGGATAGCGATAACGGCAGTGTTCACAGCGAAAGCGAGTTTTACTACCCTGAGGAAGACAAAATTAAAGAAAACATTTGAGGAGAAAGCTAAAAACCTCTCTAACTTGCTAACACTGAGCAAAAACATGGCTGAATCCTGAATGACTCAATTTTGTATAAATAGGACTACATAGGCGGCAAAATGTAGGGGTTTTTTTTCTGCCATGGAATTGCACTTGCACTATGTTCAGACTGCAACCTGAAACGACTCATATCCGATTTGTTGTGAAATCCGATTTTTTTGTTAGGCCGTTCACATTACCAATTATATGAGGTATATATCTCCAATATGAACACGAAACAACCCAAAAGTGTCCCGCATGCGCAATTTGACACGTAATAAGCACATCTACGTAATACGTTAAAAAAAAGTGCACTCTTCATGTTTAATAATTTCTTTTTTGTTTGTTTAATTATCTGGTTAGTGTTAAAGTGTGAGGTCTCGTGTGTGTTTTTGTTTCTGAACTGAAATGAAAACGTGTAGCCTGGTAACGAGGGTTGACTCCTAAATGTCTCTCTAATTTCTATATAAGTGCACTACATGTTACTAGGAAGTAATGGATTTTTAAACTCTATATAGTGCACTCGAGCTTCAGTAGCCAGTCATTTGGGATACGGCCGCTGTATTACCAAACTCTTAATTCAGGCTTAATAATTTGCACATATATTTATTTCGTCATATTAATAAACTTTTTCTACATTTTTATAAATATTTATTTAGATTGTTTATAGCCAGCTGAATTCTGCAACTTCTCAGCGCTGGCTCAAGGTGCATAAACACCAGTGCAGTTTGCTATGGAGATGAGGCGAGACCTGGCGATGTGGTTTTTGTGGCGGCGGCGGAACTCACACAATAATCTGATTAACAGCAGACTAATGAGACCGAAGGTGTCAAATTACTGGAAATTTCCAGAACAATCTTATAATCTTGTAATACAGGATGGTTTAAGTTATAAATCAGTTATAGAAACTGTTTTATTTAATCAGGCTAACAGATCAACATCCAGGTCTCTACCAAATCCACCATTAGCTTGATCAATTCTATAAAAGTCTATTTAAATTCTGAAAACTGTACAAATGTTGTTGTTTTCCACCAAAGAGGCGGGATTAGCCAACGCAGAATAGTGATGTTTGTCTCTTGTTGATGACGTGTAGGTCGCATGAATGCGACCTGTCCGGTCAGACTGCAGTCGCATGTGAAAATATCGGATATGCATCGGATTTAGGACCACATATTAGGGTTGGGCGGTATCCAAATTTTGACACCTTTAAACTGTCTCTGTGTTTTCCCGGGGTATACGGTATTACCGAGAAAAAAATATTTTGTTTCGGCCTACTGTGTAACGTGCGCCTATACCGGCGGACCTTGTCCAGACCTGCGCCTATGCCTCAAATGTACTACTATTTAAAAGCAGCATAGCGAATTATGTGCATTGTGGTATGGATTAAGCAGCAAAGCGAATTTTGTGCATTGATGAATGGATTAAGAGATATTTCAAAGCATCACGCAACTCTTCCTTCATCTTGAAAATAGCATTCAACTGTCGTTTACACGTCTGCGTTGAAACGCCATTTGCAGCACTATTTCACCTACTCCATCAAAAAAAGTACACGATGAGCAGGATCATACCCTTTCAAGCATGGGAAATAAAAAAAAGAAAAGAAAAAGAATCAACCAACACCCAAGTCCGTTTAGACTGCGCGATAAACCATATTCTTCAGCGCAAATGAGGCGAACCTAATTCAAATGCGCGGTAGCTGCACAAGGCAAAATCATATGGGCCCACGTCATGCCATGGCGGGGAAATTAATAATCAAATGGCCTTACCTTGCTTAAAACGTTGTCTTGATCACATAACTCCTTACAATTATTCCACTTAAATCCATACGGTTTAACACACCCAACAAAGATAGCAAGCGCATTGCTAATTCCCACCAGAAACCTAACAGTTTACGCTACGATGTTTTCTTCAGTAGATGACATTTCAAACGTTTATTACCCACATCCCAAATGTCATACGTTATATTACTTTACCTTGTTGTTACTCATGTAACCTACTCAAAACACAACTCATTGGAGAGATCTCGTGGAAGTGGAGTACCCCAGGCTATGGTGTGCCTTAGGGGACATATTAGATTTTTTTCGATTTTGCGCGGTCATTTACATTATTGCTGGCTCTTCCTTTTCGTTTGGTTTGAAACCAAAATACTGCCACACTGCCGATGTTGTATTTTTTTTTTTTTGCCACTAACTCGTTATCTTGACTTGCCATCTTTCAACCGCGGTCTCAGTCTCTTGCGAAGCTTTCTGTCAGACTCCAAATGTCACGCAGGGTTGCCATGGTAACGACATAAACAACCCTGCACGCGATGAGAACTTCTTTAGGAAATTGATAGAATTAGTGAAAATACGATCACACAGTTATTCGGGATGATCTTCAATTTATTATTTTATATTATGACTTCATGTACTCCATATTTATTTAGATATTATATATTTTTTTAAAATGACGGTAATGAGACCGATACCGTTGGTACTTTTGGATACCTCGGGATACCTTCTTACCGTAATACCGCCCAACCCTACCACATATCCAAGCGGCCTGGGTCGCATGTGAAAAAATCGGATCTGTGTCGTTCAGGTTGTCAATAACAAATCGGATACAGGTCGCATATGGGCAAAAAAATTGGATATGGGTCGTTTCAGGGTGCAGTCTGAACGTAGTCTTGTATACCGAGGAGGAAGCCTCGGTCAGTACTTTCAAGACCTCAGTCACGGTATTGCATTACAGCCGTGAATGAGGATTCAAAATGGCGGCTCGCCTCGGCTCGGTTTTCCCTTTCGGGCACTCTCGTTTTCTGTTAGAATTTGGTAAAGAAAAAAAATAAATATATTATTTACCAGCTTAAGGTCGGTCCATATGGTGAAATACCGTGACCTCGGCCTTGAATACTGACCTCGGCCCAGAGGGCCTCGCTCAGTACTTTCAAGACCTCGGTCACGGTATTTCACGATACGGACCTCCCAGCTGGTAAATAACATATATATCTTGAAAGGTTATGTTGAAATAAGAAGATAGCAAGTCAAAATAACAATATCATAAAGCAATACGTTATCAAAATAAGTCAAAATAATTATATAATATATTGAAACAATAACTTAAGTTGATATAACAACTTAATATCTCGCAATATTGAGTTACTCTGTTGAAATAATGAGATATTAAGTCAGGAATAATGTACAGCAAGCTAGTCATTATTGTGAAATAAACCCCAACAGGATGACCCAGAAGGGGTTTATTTCACAGGAATGACTGGATAAAAGCTTATCTAAATCCTTTTTTTTTCTCTTTGTCAAACACACAAAGATGAAACAAAAGTCTGTGTAAATCACTTGTGAAGTGCTGCATATTTGAAAATGGGTGTTAGTAAAATTAGAATAAATCTGAATTTGGATTTTTTTTAATATTGTGTTAGAATTACAAACAAACAAAAAAAACCTCTAAACTTGTCTGAGCTATATAACAAGGAAGGTACATGAACATCACACCAAGTAGATGGATTAATTAATGAGGCCTGTGTGTGTGTGTGTGTGTGTGTGTGTGATTTGATTTTAATTAACTTGAATTATGACTTGATTAAGACAGGGGTTTAGGATGATTTTTATTAATCACAAGCCGAGCTGAAGTGCTCTGTGTGTGTAAATTCAGATAGTAGCTGATGTTTTGTAAACGTAGCGATAGTGCTGTTTCTTCAGCTGTATTTAACGGCACTGTTCTCAGAGAACGGCTTCAGTAATGTCCATCTGAATGCTGCTTTTAACCTTCAGCAGTGACACTGATAAGAGAGGCTCCACTTTGCTCAGCTCACGGTGGCTGCACGCAACTCACTGTAGCAAAATTAATCCAGCACACACCTTAAAAATAAACAAAACCCAAAGAGATGTTTCATCATATCATGCCATTATCTTATCTAACCACTCAGAACAGCACTTTATCATGTTAACATGAGCATTTTCATTTGTTTCATGATAGACGCTGTTTGGTCTGTTGAGTCGGACTTTTAAAATCAACACTGAAAATGGTGAAGCTTCAGAAAGCGCGTTGAGCTTAATAAACAAAGTGCATTGTTTATTATGCTTTTTTTCCCCCAGAAAGACTGTACAGTTCTAAAACTAACTATCCTCTATGTTTTTGTTGAGTTTGGAGAGGAAGTCCATGTTGATTGTAATGCAATAAATTGTAAATTTATTCACTCACTCCTTCCAGCTTGTCCCACTTATGTGTGTAGGGGTTACTGCCATGTTGACCCTGTTGATCCATATGTCATATTAATTGGAGCATAGTTTTACTCCGGATGCCCTTCCTGCTGCAAACCTCCCATTTCCGGGCTTGGAAAGCAACCATTCACACACACAGTCACACCTATGGACAATTGAGGCCCTATCCACACGGCAACGGATTCAGGTGAATCTGATAAAATTGTTTATCGTTTCAGCCTGGCGTCCACACGGCACCGGCGTTTTGAGTGCCCCAGAACAATATTTTTTGAGAACGGGTTCCAGAGTGGAAAAATCTGGCAACGGCGCCGTTGCAAAGTCGTCTGGATGAGTAGAACGGATTTGTTTACGATGACGTCACAACCACATGACTAGAACAAGCAGCACTCTCGCTGTTTTGTATGAACCACTGCATTGCATTCACTTTTGTATACAGCTTTTCTTTTAAATAAACAAGTAACTGAACAATTTCTTGAATTTCTTTTTTATTGGATAAGACTGCTTTTCAAAATGTTCACACACAATATAAAAAGTTATATAAATTATATAAAAATGCTTTTCAAAATGTTCACACACAATAAGAAAATTAAGTTATATAAAACTATGCACACTAATAAAACTTATTTGTACACACAGAAGGCACGATTTCCTCGCGTAGTCGCAGCCATCTTCTTCTTGTTGTGTGTTTGTTCCTGACAGTGCTTCACACCGGGTAGAAGAAGGGGTTTATGCGCATGCGTCTACTTCTTCTATTGTTCTGGTGTCTCCGATGGGAGCGTCTTACAGCGCCCCTAGAGGTGTGGCATGTGTATTGCATCATTTTCAGCAAGCGTTGCGTTGCCATATGTACCTGATATTTTACTGATCCGTTGCCCATGTGGACGCGATATTTTTTTAAATAAAATCTCGTTGCCGTTGTCGTGTGGATGTAGCCTTAGACAGTTAACCTAACTGCATGTCTTTGGACCGTGGGGGAAACCAGAGCACCCGGAGGAAACCCACACAGACACGGGGAGGACATGCAAGCTCCACATATGCCCCTTTTCCACCAAAGCAGTTCCAGGGCTGGTTCGGGGCCAGTGCTTAGTTTGGAACCGGGTTTTCTGTTTCCACTGACAAAGAACTGGCTCTGGGGCAAGAAAAACCGGTTCCAGGCTAGCACCAACTCTCTGCTGGGCCAGAGGAAAGAACCGCTTACGTCAGCGGGGGGGCGGAGTTGTTAAGACCAACAACAATAACAAGACTGTGAAAGATCGCCATTTTTAAGCGACGAGAAGCCGCAGCTGTACAAACGCGAAGTCATCCATTATTATTATTGTTGTTGTTGTTGCCGCTGCTGCTTCTTCTGTGTTGTTTTTGCTTTGATATTCGCGCCAAGGTTTCTGTAAACGTAGCGCTGTAACTTCCATATACAGCAACGTAACTGACATATACACTGACGTAATGACGTATACAGCGATGTAATGACATGGCTCCGCTTAGCACCGCGAGTGATGGAAAAGCAAACTGGTTCTCAGCTGGCTCGCAAGTTGAACGAGTTGTGAACCAGCACCAGCACTGGCCCTGAACCAGCCCTGGAACTGATTTGGTGGAAAAGGGGTAACAGAAAGGCCCCTGTCAGCCACTTGGCTCGAGCCCAGACCCTTCTTGCTGTGAGAAAGCAGTGCACCGAATTGTAATATTGCTGGGTTTCACGTGATGTCACATTTGCCTCATTAGTTATTCAAAACTTTAGCTGGTGGTCTACCAAAGCTCAGCTGACAAAGCGTTTGTACGGAGAAGGTGCACTGCTTGCATGAAAAATGCCTTATGCTTGCGTTGTTTTAGGTTGTTCGAATCGATCAAACCATGAAACTGATAAAACTTTCTTCAGGGTTCCCTGTGAACTAATAAAAAAGGGTGAACGAACACAGGATTTCACAAAAAGACATCGAGAAAGGTGGCTTTTGAACCGCTCACTGAAATCGAAGGGAGCCAAGTCGAGTTTGTAGTGACCACTTCGTGAAAGGTTTGTATATCCCTCTCAGCTATGTCGTTAGTGTTTTCCAAGTACTTTTCTTGCTATGTGTCGTTATTTTACGGTACTTTTTTTAGTCACAAAGCACTAAAGTCCCCGGCTGTTTACTTTGTTTACTCCTCACAAAGTCCATATGCATGAAGGTTGTGACAAAACTCTTACCGAGCTATACAGTTACAATGCACCATGATCACTTCTCCATCTTGTTTAACTAAAGCTAGCCGCACACTATGCCGATTTTCAGCGTACCGAGCCAACTGAAGTCGCGAGTCAGGCGTAAAGACTAGTTTTCGATGGTACCGACTCATCTCACAGCCGATTCGAAAAACTAATCGGGAGCCAGACTGATCGGCGAGAGTCGCTAGCAATAGCCAATCATATCTTTCGCATATAACACGTGACATCATTAAACACAATTTCTAGCGCGAGAAATACGTGTTGGTAGCATCTAATGTACTGTAATATACTGTAATTCCATAGACTGAAGCTTTATCCATAGACACAGTGGGCTGGAAAGCCACTCTGCTCAAGTTGTGTGGCTGAATTCCAAATCGCTTTAACACCCCTATATAAATGCACTATTTAAGGTTGGAAATAATAGCTCATGCAGCCTAGATAGTGCACTACATATTCCATGTTGTGTCATTTGTAATTCAGCCTGTAGCATCTTCAAGTGTTGGATTTAACAGTAACTATATCCAATAGCCAATCACAAAGCTACTGTCACGTGATATTTAACGTAATGTTTGTTATGATGTTTAGTTCGCATAATCTCGTTTGGTGTCGCTTCAATCGCGACTGCACTCGTCAACAGTCGGGGGATATGTGCATGCCCTGTCGGGAGTCGGCTCTGAAATGAGTCGGTTCGGTACCGCGTGGATCGGCGTAGTGTGCGGCTAGCTTAAGATCCAGGTCTTTAAAGGGGTTTCTGACGATCTTTGTGAATGATTTACCTGAGCGATAAGAGCCAACACAAGTGAGAATCAAGCGAACTGTTGTTTGTTTACACTTCAACTTGCAGCACTTCGTTGTAAAGACGCAAATGAAAAGCTTTAAAAAAAATACTTACACGAGCAAAAACAATACAGGATTCATTCGGCAGCGACTTGATACCGAGGTCCTTTACCCAGCCACATACAAAAAAGTTGTAAGCGGCCATACCGTACTCTTCCACACTTTCATCTGTTTTGTGGTGTAGAAGGACGTCTGCAACACCAGATAGTTCGAGATGTCGGGGAACTCAAGTGATGGGTAGTTTTCGAGATCGTATGACAAATCCTTCTTTCCCAGACTGTAGGGTTTGATTCCATTGCACATAGCAATCTTCTGAATATATCTAAAGCAATCAGTCACTACGTTTACATGCACATAGAGAGAATCGAATTTCTGCCGT
Organism: Neoarius graeffei; assembly: GCF_027579695.1. NCBI lineage: Eukaryota > Metazoa > Chordata > Actinopteri > Siluriformes > Ariidae > Neoarius > Neoarius graeffei. The sequence goes on along the minus strand of NC_083591.1, from coordinate 17,330,168 downwards.
TGCTCGACTGAAATCGAAGTTCAAAATGCCATGTATACACCTTAATTCGGCTGAAATTGAACCGAACTTGATTTCTCGGAATCGAGCTACACGACCTAGTTTATGCGATTTCTGCCGAGCTACTTTGTGCATGTATACCCTATCGAGCTACTTGTCGAGCTACTTCCGGAAGTGACGAGTGACGAGACCACAAGCGGGAAACACAACAGCCTCGGTCGGCATGACAACGAATCATGACAACGGCATGAATCTTTTCTTTTTGTGGCATTGTTTGCACTGTTAAAATGTAGCTCACTTACTGTATCACCAAATACATCTGTACAGCTGTTGCATAGCTGTGAATTGTGTACATAAACAAGTCATTGTATTTGTGTGTGTGTGTGTGTATATATATATATATATATATATATATATATGTCCAACATCTGAAGAATGTCAATAAAAACAAAACAATTGAACTTTTTGTGTGTTTATTAAGACATAAGTTAAATTGTAAGCAAAAAATGGACTTTAGATAAATATTATTGTGCAAAATAAGTTGTCTTACAAAACAGTGGTCTGTGCCGGATAGTTTGTAGCCATAGTCTGTTAGAGCAAGCTTAACAGCTTGAACACGGAACTGCTAGTGTTGCCAGATTGGGGGTTTTAAGTGCATTTTAGCGGATTTGAACATGTTTTGGGCTGGAAAACGTCAGCAGTATCTGGCAACACTAAAGCTCTTCTTCATGACGACAACCGGAAGTGTACCAACACGATGGGGCGTGTAGCGCCACGTGTGGCTCGGGTGCACAATGCACCTTGCACAATAGCCCGATTTCACTTGTGCATGTAGGATTGGATTTCTCTGGCACCCCTGCTGGGACCCTTTGCTCGATTACCAACAGCAGCTCGATTTGGACGTGCATGTAAACGTAGTGACTGGCTTCTACATTGGTGCTTGAAAGTTTGTGAACCCTTTAGAATTTTCTATATTTCTGCATAAATATGACCTAAAACATCATCAGATTTTCACACAAGTCCTAAAAGTAGATAAAGAGAACCCACTTAAACAAATGAGACAAACATATTATACTTGGTCATTTATTTATTGAGGAAAATGATCCAATATTACATATCTGTGAGTGGCAAAAGTATGTGAACCTCTAGGATTAGCAGTTAATTTGAAGGTGAAATTAGAGTCAGGTGTTTTCAATCAATGGGATGACAATCAGGTGTGAATGGGCACCCTGTTTTATTTAAAGAACAGGGATCTATCAAAGTCTGATCTTCACAAAACATGATTGTGGAAGTGTATCATGGAACGAGCAAAGGAGATTTCTGAGGGCCTCAGAAAAAGTGTTGTTGATGCTCATCAGGCTGGAAAAAGGTTACAAAACCATCTCTAAAGAGTTTGGACTCCACCATTCCACAGTCAGACAGATTGTGTACAAATGGAGGAAATTCAAGACCATTGTTACCCTCCCCAGGAGTGGTCGACCAACAAAGATCACTCCAATAGCAAGGCGTGTAATAGTCAGCAAGGTCACAAAGGACCCCAGAGTAACTGCTAAGCAACTGAAGGCCTCTCTCACACTGGCTAATGTTCATGAGTCCACCATCAGGAGAACACTGAACAACAATGGTGTGCATGGCAGGGTTGCAAAGAGAAAGCCGCTGCTCTCCAAAAAGAACATTGCTGCTCGTCTGCTAAAGATCACATGGACAAGCCAGAAGGCTATTGGAAAATGTTTTGTGGATGGATGAGACCAAAACAGAACTTTTTGGTTTAAATGTTCTTATTATGTTTGGAGAAAGGAAAACACTACTTTCCAGCAGAAGAATCTTATCCCATCTGTGAAACATGGTGGTGGTAGTATCATGGTTTGGGCCTGTTTTGCTGCATCTGGGCCAGGACAATGAATTCTGAATTATACCAGCAAATTCTAAAGGAAAATGTCAGGACATCTGTCCATGAACTGAATCTCAAGAGAAGGTGGGTCATGCAGCAAGACAATGACCCTAAGCACATAAGTTGTTCTACTAAAGAATGGTTAAAGAAGAATAAAGTTAATGTTTTGGAATGGCCAAGTCAAAGTCCTGACCTTAATCCAATCGAAATGTTGTGGAAGGACCTGAAGTGAGCAGTTCATGTGAGGAAACCCACCAACATCCTCGAGTTGAAGCTATTCTGTACGCAGGAATGGGCTAAAATTCCTCTAAGCTGGCGTGCAGGACTGATCAACAGTTACCGGAAATGTTTTGTAGCGCGAATAGCGTGTGGGTGGAGCACAGAGGACGGCAGGACAGAGATCAAGGGTTTTCAGAAGGCTTTATTGCCGAACTTTTCAGTCTAACAATGTTTTAAACCAAGTAGGCAGAGAGGCACACACACAAACTGTCGGCTCTGCCGGGGAAGAAGCTCCCTTCCGCTCTCCCTTTCCCTCCTTAAGTAGGGCGGTTTACTGGGGAGAACACACACAAAACACAGGTTAATGACACTCAGGTGAAGCGATTCTGCCACTTACCTTCCCCAACTCCGCCCTCCTGTCACAGACCGGCGCTTGACCACGCCCCCGCTGCCACATACCCCCACCGCCCGACTCAGGCCGGGCGCCCGTCCGGCCCGCAGCCGACTCCCCCCCCCCTTGACGGGAGAGGAAGTCCGCCACGACCATCTGCGCCCCCGGCCTGTGGACCACCTTGAAGTTGAAAGGTTGGAGCGCCAGATACCAACGGGTGATCCGTGTGTTGGCATCCTTCATGCGGTGGAGCCACTGGAGGGGCGCGTGGTCCGAACAGAGGGTGAAAGAGCGCCCCAGCAGGTAGTAACGGAGGGCGAGGACCGCCCACTTGATGGCCAGGCACTCTTTCTCGATAGTGCTGTAGCGCCCCTCACGCACTGACAGCTTCCGGCTGATGTATAACACTGGGCGGTCCTCTCCCCCCACCTGCTGGGACAAAACGGCCCCCAGCCCTCTGTCCGACGCATCCGTCTGTAACAAAAAAGGGAGAGAGAAGTCAGGGGAGTGCAAAAGTGGCCCCCCACACAGTGCAGCCTTTACCTCAGAGAAAGCCTGCTGGCACTGCTCCGTCCACTGGACCGGATCTGGCGCCCCCTTTTTAGTGAGGTCAGTCAGCGGGCTGGTGACGTCCGAATAATTAGGTATAAACCTACGATAATAGCCAGCCAGCCCCAGGAACTGCCTCACCCCCTTTTTGGTCTTGGGTCTCGGGCAGGCCGCAATCGCTGCTGTCTTATTAATTTGGGGACGCACCTGCCCGTTACCCAAGTGGAAGCCCAGATACCGTACTTCCACCCGCCCAATCGCACACTTCTTCGGGTTGGCAGTGAGCCCCTCCCGCCTCAGCGACCTAAGGATGGCCCTCAGGTGTTGCAGGTGCCGCTGCCAGTCATTACTATAAATAATGATGTCGTCTAGGTAAGCAGCCGTGTAGGTGGCGTGGGGCCGGAGGACCTGGTCCATCAGCCGCTGAAACGTAGCGGGCGCCCCAAACAGCCCAAACGGAAGTGTGACGAACTGGTGTAAGCCGAACGGTGTGGAAAAGGCCGTTTTCTCCCGGGATAATGGAGTCAAGGGGATCTGCCAATATCCCTTCGTCAAATCCAGTGTCGAGTAAAAGCGAGCTGTGCCTAGTCGATCGAGCAGCTCATCAATACGAGGCATCGGGTACGCGTCGAATTTAGACACCGCGTTGACTTTTCTATAGTCCACACAGAACCGGACCGAGCTGTCGGCCTTAGGAACTAAGACCACCGGGCTGCTCCAGTCACTGTGGGACTCCTCGACGATGCCCATTTCGAGCATGGCCTGAAGTTCTTCCCGAACTACCTTTTTTTTGTGTTCGGGTAATCTATAAGGACGGCTGCGCACTACCACCCCCGGGGGCGTCTCTATGTGGTGTTTTATGAGGTTAGTGCGACCGGGCAGGGGCGAGAATACATCCGAAAACTCGGCCTGCAACTGGGCGACCTCCGTGAGTTGGGTCGGGGAGAGGTGGTCTCCACAGGGGACCGGAGAGGTATGAGATGCCAATGTCCCTTTTTGGACCTCCGGCCCCAGCTCCGCCTTCTCCGGAACTACCGACACCAACGCCACGGGGACCTCCTCTTTCCAGAGTTTTAACAGATTGAGGTGGTAGATCTGTAGCGCCCCCTCCCTGTCCGTTCGCCTAACCTCATAGTCGACGTCCCCGACTCTCCGTGTGACCTCAAAGGGTCCTTGCCACTTGGCGATTAATTTGGAGCTCGACGTGGGCAACAGGACGAGTACTTTATCTCCCGGAGTGAACTCTCTAAGGCGCGTGCCCTTGTTGTACAGGCGGGTTTGCCGTTCCTGGGCCTGGCGCAAATTCTCCTGAGTTAGGTGGGTGAGCGTGTGGAGTTTTGCGCGCAGATCCATAACGTACTGAATTTCGTTTTTGCTCTGTGAAGGTCCCTCCTCCCAATTTTCCCGCAGTACATCTAAGATGCCGCGCGGCTTACGCCCATATAATAATTCAAATGGAGAGAACCCCGTGGAGGCTTGGGGGACCTCTCGCACTGCAAACAGCAAGGGTTCGAGCCACTTATCCCAGTTATGTGCGTCCTCACTTACGAATTTTTTGATAATATTCTTGAGGGTGCGATTGAACCGTTCAACTAAACCGTCCGTCTGTGGGTGATAAACGCTGGTGCGGATCGGCTTAATACCCAGTAGCCCATACAGTTCGCTCAGTGTTCGTGACATAAACGAGGTGCCCTGGTCAGTCAGAATCTCTTTCGGGATTCCAACCCGGGAGATGACGTGGAAGAGGGCCTCTGCAATACTGCATGCTGAGATATTGCGAAGAGGCACCGCTTCCGGGTATCGCGTTGCATAGTCCACCAGAACCAATATAAAGCGGTACCCACGTGTTGACCGGTCTAATGGCCCGACGAGATCCATCCCAATTCTTTCGAACGGGGTCTCAATTAATGGTAGGGGGTGCAAGGGCGCTCTTGGAATGGCCGCTGGATTTACTAACTGGCATTCGCGGCACGCCGTACACCACTTACGGACGTCGCCGCGAATCCCCGGCCAATAGAATCGGGCCATTATCCGGGCGAGTGTCTTATCCTGCCCGAGGTGTCCAGCCATGGGATTAAAGTGAGCCGCCTGGAATACCAATTCCCAGCAGCTCTTTGGAATTAACAACTGGGTGACCTGCTCTTTCGTCTGAGTGTCCTGCGTCACTCGGTATAACCTATCCTTCAAAATGGAAAAATAGGGGAAGGGCGGGGTGGCGTTCGGCGGGAGCGTTTGACCATCGATTACTCTCACTTGGTCAAACGCGTGTCGCAGAGTCTCGTCTCGCGATTGTTCCAGTGGAAATCCGCGAGGGATTCCCCAATAGAAAGAGGAGGGGCCGGTGGCTCCTCACTCTGTCGCGGAGATGACGTAGACGGCTCTGCGACCGCCGCTCCAGCCAAAGCGACACCGGGACCCTCCCCTATCAACCGGCAGGACCCACTCTTTACTAGGCGTGCCATCAAACCCCGAAATCCCGGCCAATCAGTCCCCAAGATCAAAGAGTGGGTAAGGCGAGGATTAACCGCCACCTTCACTATTGATTTTGCCCCTCTGAAATATATGTGGACCGACACCAACGGGTAGCTGTGAATATCCCTGTGCACACACAACACCTTCACCCCTTGTGCTCCCCCCAATGCCTCGTCTTGCACCAGGCTTTGGCGGATTGAGGTCTGATTGCAACCTGAATCCACCAACGCCTGATATGTAGCCCCTTGTACACTTACCGGTATGCGATACGCTCTGGCCCGATCGAGGGCAGCCTCTGGCGCGTCGGGGATCCGCACCACCGCCCCCACCTCCATCGCTGCACACTGTTGCTGCAGGTGGCCCGGTTCCCCGCAGCGCCAGCAAACCGGCCCAGGCCTTCCCTCTGCAGCTGTGTTCTGAGGCTCACTCACCTGAGGGGGGGGAGAGACAGACACAGAAGGGAGAAACGGGAGGGCACCACGGGTGCGGCGGGCCGGCTGGGGTGGAGCCGGCCCCCACCTCCGTGGTGGGGGAATGGGGCGAGGACGAGACACGGGAGGAGGGGGGAGAGAAAGAGAGAGAGGAGAGGAGAGAGAAGACGATGTCGGTGGTTGTCCGGCCGCCGGAACAGCCACCAGATGATCCTCCGCCAGTCCCACGGCCTGATCCAGCGACGCCGGGCGGTGGCACTGGACCCACTCTGCGGTTCCGGCTGGTAAGCGGGCGGTGAACTGTTCCAGCGCCACCTGGTTGATGATTCCCTCGGCGTCGCGATCTTCGGCCTTCAGCCACCGCCAGCAGGCGTCCCGGAGCTGCTGGCCGAACGCGAATGGGCTGCCGACTTCCTCCATCCGCAGCGCGCGGAAGCGCTGGCGCTGCTGCTCCAGTGTGCGCCCCACGCGCTGGAGGACAGCCCGGCGAAGGTCGGCATAGGGCAGCCGGCGATCGGCGGGGAGCTGTAGTGCGGCCAGCTGCGCCTCTCCCGTCAGGAGGGGGAGGAGGCGCGCCGCGCGCTGCTCCATCGGCCACCCCGAGGCTTCTGCGACCTGCTCGAACAACGTGATGAAAGCCTCGGGGTCGTCCTGCGGGCCCATCTTAGTTAAGGTGAGGGGAGACGGGCCCGCGGCCGGGGCGCTGGTGGACCCCGCCGACGCGAGGAGACGCCGGAACGCCTCTCGATCTTCCTGTTGAGCCAGCACCAGGGCTTCGAAGCGGAGCTCCTGCTCCTTCCGGAGCGTGACGAGTGCCTGGTGCTGGCTCTGCTGAGCCGTGGCAAGGGCGTGGACCAAGTCCGCGAACGGGGAGGATTCCATGGGGCTGCAGGACTGATGCTCCACCTTGTCCCGGGTTTCGGCACCACTGTAGCGCGAATAGCGTGTGGGTGTAGCACAGAGGACGGCAGGACAGAGATCAAGGGTTTTCAGAAGGCTTTATTGCCGAACTTTTCAGTCTAACAATGTTTTAAATCAAGTAGACAGAGAGACACACACACACTGTCGGCTCTGCCGGGGAAGAAGCTCCCTTCCGCTCTCCCTTTCCCTCCTTAAGTAGGGCGGTTTACTGGGGAGAACACACACAAAACACAGGTTAATGACACTCAGGTGAAGCGATTCTGCCACTTACCTTCCCCAACTCCGCCCTCCTGTCACAGACCGGCGCTTGACCACGCCCCCGCTGCCACACATTTATTTGCAGTTATTGCTGCACAAGGGGGTCACACCAGATACTGAAAGCAAAGGTTCACATACTTTTGCCACTCACAGATATGGAATATTGGATCATTTTCCTCAATAAATAAATGACCAAGTATAATATTTTTGTCTCATTTGTTTAAGTGGGTTCTCTTTATCTACTTTTAGGACTTGTGTGAAAATCTGATGATGTTTTAGGTCATATTTATGCAGAAATATAGAAAATTCTAAAGGGTTCACAAACTTTCAAGCACCACTGGAGATTACGAGCATACTCTGAGAAGTTATCGCTAGTTGTTTGCAATATGGCAGCCGTTTAGGCCACCAGCTATTTCACTTCTGGTAAAACTGCTAAGAAAAGTCATGTGACTGAAACCCAGCAATTGTCAGGAATTGTCCATTAATTCTGAAAGGGCCACTTTCTAAATTTTGACAGAGTAAATAATCCACCTTGTATATCTGTGACTATAGTTCTCATTTCCCACAGAGATCAAATCTAGAGGGAGTGTCACTGCGTGTAATCACACTGGACACTTACAGTAATGCTTTTATGGCTGAGGACTACAGTTGACTTCCTAACTTTAGGACTGCAGTTGTCATGAACAGTTTTGCACTCAAGTTTCCATCAATGAAGAGATTATAACATCAATGAAACAGACTTCATGTTAAAACTATTAAAAATTTTATAATCACATTGTCTGTTATCACCCAAATGAGGATGGGTTCCCTTTTGAGTCTGGTTCAAGTCAAGTCAAGTCAACTTTATTGTCAAATATGCTATACATGCTTGACATACAGCACAGATGAAATTTCAGTCCTCTCTGACCCACGGTGCAAACAGGCAATGCAATAAATAAAAATAAAAATAGAATAATTGAAAAAACAAACAATATAAACAGTATAAACACTCTAGATAGGAACTAGACATAGACTAAACACTCAAACAATATAAACAGTATAAATAAACAGTATAAACACTAGATAAGAACTAGACAAAGACTAAACACTCAAACAGACAATATAAACAGTATAAACACTCTAGATATGAAGTAGACGTAGACTAAACACTCATATACACACACACACACACACACACACGTTCAAATAAACAAAACAGTCAAGGGCACTTGAGGTATAGCAGGTAAACATGAAATAAGCAGTATAAACAAACTAGCAGCTGTTAAGATGAGGTAGTGAGGAATAGTGTGGAATTATGTCGTCTGAGGGAGTTTTCCTTGCCACTGTCGCCACAGGATTGCTCATTGGGGATAGATTAGGGATAAAATTAGCTCATGTTTAAAGTCATTAGAATTCTGTAAAGCTGCTTTGAGACAATGTCTATTGTCAAAAGCGCTATAAAAATAAATTTGACTTGACAATCACCTGATAAGTCCTGGGTATGACTTTAAACTGCAACTGGTGGTGAGTCTCAGGTCCGGGAGAACTTGAGTATTGGGGAAAGTGGAGTTACCCCTTAATCACCATTGCTCCTAGGTCCGCTCTGACTCAGAATGGTAGCACCTGCCTGGATTCCAGCTATGGGTTAAATAGTACATCACCAATAAGGCGCTAGCAGCAGGGCGCTTTTTGGTGCAATGTGGCAGATGAACCCAACAGGGTCAATGGCACACCACCTGATGGCATGCGGAAGAACCACTCAAATGGCCAATGGATGGCATCACTTGGCAAGTCAGTTGTCACTGCGGGGCAACTTACAACATACCCATCAGGTCTGTGGCACTTTTGTGCACAACTTGGCATCAGGTCTGGAGGTCCAGAGAGACAACACAATGGGGGCACGACATTGTTTGTCTTACCTCACTGTGGAAAGCACTTAATTCGGAGAAGAAATAGGCTCATTCATGCCACCACTGCGGACAACTCTATCGCCCTGGTGCAGGCCTCACGGCCCATCTGTGTTTCTGCACATCCTAATGAAGCAGTCATCATCGCTAGCGATGGACAGCCGATGGACGGAGTAATCACCTGACACAACTATTACTAAGAGGCTGTTATATCTACAGTCTGGGCTAGAAAGAAATCAGCCCCAGATTCATCACAGTATCCTTAACACTGTTGCTGGTTTTGTTTTGATTCATTCCACAAAAGCCATTTGCATTTTTTAAAAAGCACAAATGAATGCTAAATACAAAACCTTGTCTTGATGTATTTTTTATACATGCTCATGACCAGACTGGATCTTTTTACCTTGCTTTATTTTGTGTTTCTTTCTATTTGTTGAGATCCATCATTGATTCATTGCTTTCCGAAAACGAATGAATGTCTGAGTTATGTGTTTTTCTATTTGATTTTTGGTCAGAAAAAGTCACTGTGTTTTATGTGCTGTATATTGTACACTGATTTATGGATTGAGGAAACACTAAAGCGGTTCAGTTCTCCAAAGAGGTCTTAGTGTCTGGTGTAACTTTTGACATTACAATCCGCATCACGACTATACTGCAGGACATAATACATTTTTAATGAGGCAGTATTTAAAACACGCAGCACAATCTTATTGTACATAATGTCATGAATAAGACTCACTATGAGAATGATCAGACCGATTCATTGATGTACAACATAATACAAGAGTGTGTATGAGAATATCAACTCACGTCTCGATTGTGCATGTTTTAGTAGATGGATATAATTAATCTATTGCATGCAAAATGCCCAAACCCCAATGCACCTGAGGCAATTAACCCACTGCAGCAGTTTAAAAGTACAGCAATTCCCCAGAAAACAATGCACAGCAGGTAACAGTGGCCTGTTATGCAATGTTAGCTCATGTTAAGTTCATATTAAGTCAACGGATTTGGCAACTTTAGTCAATATTTATGCAGGGAATGTTCCTTGTATTCAGATTCAAGTTATGCAGCTACACAAGTCCATTTCCTGGGCCTGTTCAGAATACGCAAATTGCCAAAATTTGTTGCATAGCAAGTACATGGCATTTAGTCCATGGCGGCCATATCCGGAGGTCGTGTTGTGTTCTGGATATTGTAGCTGGATGCAGTTTCCAACGTTGGCATGACAGTATTTTCAAAATGCATAAAGTAATATCCTCTGTAGCCGAAAGTATTTACATTCTAAAAACTATCTGCATTTTGAAAAGTTATCATGTTATCACATGACTTGCAAACCTGATTGTGTTTCATGAGCCCGTCAAGTGTGATAATGTCAGGAAAAGCACAAACTTTATGCCTGAAGTGTGCTGTTAAAAAAGTGATGTTAAAAAATAAGTAAAATAACTTACTACACACCAATCAACCATAACATTAAAACCACTGCCAGGTAAAGTGAATAACATTGATTATTATCCATACAGGACACTTTTTCAATGGAAGAAAAACATGTATTCTATTCCGTTTTAGCGGGTTTCATTCATTTGGTTTGATAGCATGCAATATTGTTAACATATCGCTTATCCTATGTGTATTACGTCACTCTACCCCAGTGGTTCCCAAACTTTTTTTCTCAAGCCCCCCTTTGATGATATAAGAACATTGTAAGCCCCCCACCCCTCACCGCACCCGATCCCACCCACCCCAAATCTATCGCACCTTCTTTGTTTTGAATAAATTAAATAATATATAAACACTATATAAAGATCTTTTCTTTCTAAAATATGTACATATCACTTCACATTTCAATTTCACAGTTTTTATTGTTTGTTATGCTGAAAACTAGCAATACTAACAAACTTTAAATTGAATTCTAGTATTCATTCAGCATTCAGACAGTATTACATTCTTGAATATGTGTTCAGGTAAATTTAACTTCATGTTTTAACATTTAATTGAGGAACAGTGCAACACCAACAAATTCCAAACTGAAATGAAAACCTTATGTGCACGCTATTTCTGCAGTGACCTGCATCAGCATCATTCAAAGTGCTACATATGAATCAGTGACTGGTGTGGGCTTGCTTTGTTTTGCAAATTTTTTCAAAGTGGGGTTGCTGTTTGGAAATAGCCACTCTCAGTTCATGTTCAATGTTCAGCTTAGATCTGTATTTGGTCTTGATTGCAGCAACTGCAGAAAACCGTTTCACATAAATAGGATGTGGCAAAAGGCAACAGTATGTCCATAGCTCTTTGACCAAGTAGTGGATAGTCTTTCTCCACTCCAATCCAAAACACAGTCAGTGAAGTGGATGTGAACTGTAATCTCTTTCTTGAGTCAGATGTCATGTCAATGTACTGTTCTTCCTCTGTGGCACTGAAGTCTGCAGGTACAGTTGCTTGAAAGGGGTCTCGTATCCAGTCATAATCCTCAGGGAAGTACCTCTGAAAGTGCTTTTGCAGGGCCGAGATATGAGCCTTCATACATGGAAGAATTGTATTTTCCAGCTCATTTTTGTCAAGGTATGCTTTCAGGTTTTCAAATGAGTCCATGTTTCCCTCTGCAAGCCTTCTCTCCCACATCTTCATTTTTTTTTTTTTGTGAAAGAAGTTATTTTGTCTGTGAGTTGTGGAAGATGAGTGTTGGTGCCTTGCAACTGTAAATTCAGTTCATTTAGCTTCTGAAATATGTCACTGAGATAGGCAAGCTTTTGTAAGAACTTTTTATCATGAAACTTGCGGGCAAGTTTCAGACTGTCTTTTATATCTTCCTCGTCAATATACCTGACGTATGTTATTAACAGACTGTCTTTATTACTGTCCGTTGCCTCATCCATTTGCAGCGCAAAACGACCATCTTTTATCTTTTCAATAAGCTGCTCTTCCATATCTGCAGAGAGGTCACTTATACGTCTTGAAATAGTGTTGTTTGACAACGGGATAGTTTTCAGTTTACTGGCAGTTGATTCATCAATTAGAGTTGAAACCATGTCAATAGCTGCGGGTAGTATTAACTCCTCCGCTATGGTGTGCGCTTTTTTGCACACCACTTCTTCAGTCAAGAAAACTCCAATCTCATCCTTCAGTTCAAAAACCCTGGACAGAACCTTCCCTCGTGAAAGCCATCTATACTCACTGTGCCACAACAGAGCTGTGTGCTGAGATCCCATTTCTTCACATATTGAAGATAAGATTCTGGATTTCAGGGGTCTGGTTTTTATGTAGTTGACTGTTGTGATGACATCTATCAACACTGAGTTTAGCTCAGGACTTAGGTCTTTGGAGGCAAGTGCCTCTCTGTGAAGCAGGCAGTGTGTCCACTGTGCTTTGGGGGAGACGCGTCTGATGAGAGCTTGCAGTCCGCTGTGTTTACCAGCCATCGCCTGAGCCCCGTCTGTACAAACTCCCACACAGTCCTCCCACTTCAGGTCTGCCTCTTTCAAATATGTGTCAATAATTTGGAAAAGTTCCTCTGCAGTGGCTCTGTTAGGGATATATTTGCAGAAAAGCAAATCCTCTTTTATATCTTCCTCGTCAATATACCTGACGTATGTTATTAACAGACTGTCTTTATTACTGTCCGTTGCCTCATCCATTTGCAGCGCAAAATGACCATCTTTTATCTTTTCAATAAGCTGCTCTTCCATATCTGCAGAGAGGTCACTTATACGTCTTGAAATAGTGTTGTTTGACAACGGGATAGTTTTCAGTTTACTGGCAGTTGATTCATCAATTAGAGTTGAAACCATGTCAATAGCTGCGGGTAGTATTAACTCCTCCGCTATGGTGTGCGCTTTTTTGCACTGGGCAACTCTGAAGGCTACCTTGTAAGAAGCAAGTTGTGCTTTCGCAGGGACAGATGCACTTTGGACAAAGTGACTCTGCTGGGCATGACAGTTTTCCAGTTTCTTTTTAAAAAAATCAAGGTGCTTGTTCACATGTTCAGGGTGGTGGGTTTCCAAGTGTCTTTTCATTTTATTGGGCTTTAGACTGTCGGCCGCTAGTATTTTTAGACACACAACACACTGCGGTCTCTCTTCTTGGCCGACCACAGTGCTTGTAAAGCCCAGGGACAGATATGCCTCGTCATATTTTCTTGTTTTTACCTTTTTCTTTTCCGTTGTTGTTGGGGTCGCATTACATGTGACTTGCCATCTGATTTTCGCTTTGCGCCTGTCACAAACCTGTCCATCTTTACTTTTCATTCTACTTCTCACTCTACTTTTCACTCTTAGGCTACTTCTCACTCTACTTTTCACGTCTTCTTCTACGGTTTCTGCAGAACAAACGTCGCTCGTTCTTCTTGTTTATTTTATTGCGGTTTGCAAACCCAGTGAAGGTAAGTGCATTACCGCGATTAGCTGGACTGGAGTGTATGGAGCACTTGCATGTGACGTCACAGCCGATCCAGATTGTGACAGACGCCATCTTGTCGGTCAAACGCCATATTCCGCCTTCTACTTCTGCTTTTACTTCTACCTTTTCTTCTGGAAAACCCTACTATATACAATTCTACTACAACGGCTGCGGCTACAAGCTCTCACTACCTGTGCACGTTTTTTATGTTTTTTGTGTGTATTTTTGCGTGTTGTTCGTCTGTACCGGACTTCAATATCCACTACAACCGTATGGACTTACTGGACATTGGTTTCCAGCAGAAAATGACGGTTTGTAGCGATTTCCATCGCATGCACAACATTCCGGATGAGATAGCGAGACCAGCGGGGTCTCCGTGGATTGTTATCAGAAGCAAAGCGAAGGAGGCAGCGCCGGGAGCGGAAGCAAAAGCGAGGCTGCAGAGCCGGCCTGTTGACTAAGCTCAGAAAACAGCTACTCAAATCTCCACTGCCAAGCCTCTACCTCTCCAACGCCAGATCCATGTAAACAAGACGGACGAGCTGGAATTACCTTATTCTATAATCGGCTGGTCAGTGCTATACTCAATACTTAAGTGACTTACCCGTCCAATGAGGATTCTTGTTTACAAGATGCCACATCTGAGTCGCTGACAAATCCTGAATTTCTGTAAAGATAACTGTCCAGAAATTTATAAGCACGCAGTGCTTCACCACTGAACAGCAAGGGAAAGTTAATGAGGTAATTATACACGTCCGGGTATTCCGCTGGCAGTTCAAAATCCAGTCGTGAAAACTCCGTCCGGTAAGCCATAAGGGTCACAAATCTGTAGATCGTTTATTTTAGACATATATCTAGTTATCTGTTCATTAGAAAAATGAGCCGTGTAGTCCGTCGGTTGAAATTGATCCATTCTGTACACGAGTGCAGCAGTATTCAGCGGTGTTTTTGACTGACAAGATGGCGGTTGTGTACTTTCCGGTCATGTGACTGCAAGATCTCTATAGCAGGAGATCCTTTGACGCCCCCCCTGCAGTTCCACTGCGCCCCCCCCCCCCCCCCCCCCCCCCCCCCCCAGGGGTCGCACCTCCCAGTTTGGGAACCACTGCTCTACCCAATGGTGAATGAGCATTGAATATGGTTTATGATATTGTATGGTTGTCAAGACATCATGACATCACACGTCAGAGATGTAAAACTAGCAAGTGACTGTGACAATTTGGCCACTGGGTTTGCTTTATTACATACGGAAAATTTTGAGAGATTTTGAAAGAGAAAGACGTGTTGAACACCCAAAAGGAGTGTGTATGTTTATAATAATAATAATAATGGCTATTTTTCGTGGTATATCAGATATATTCCATTCAGCTACTTGTTTTCGACTCATTCAATATCATGCTAGCTGAATGGAATATATCTGATATACCACTCAACGCCAGTCAATATTACTTAAGTATCTCATTATAGTGGCACCTGTCAAGGGGTGGGATATATTAGGCAGCAAGAGAACAGTCAGTTCTCAAAGTCGATGTGTTAGAAGCAGGAAAAATTTGCAAGCGTAAGGATCTGCGCAACTTTGACAAGGGCCAAATTGTGACGGCTAGATGACTGGGTCTAAGCATCTCCAAAATGGCACATCTTGTGGGGTGTTCCTGGTATGTAGTGGTTAGTACCTACCAAAAGTGGTCAAAGGAAGGATAACCGGTGACCCAGCGACAGGGTCATGGGCAGCCAAGGCTCACTGATTTGCATGGGGAACGAAGACTAGCCCATAAGGTCCAATCCCACAGAAGAGCTACTTTAGCACAAACTGACCATATGGTCAAGCCTTTCTGCCCCATGCAAATCAATGAGCCTTCGACACCCATGACCCTGTCGCCGGTTCACCGGTTGTCCTTCCTTGGACCACTTTTGGTAGGTACTAACCACTACATACTGGGAACACCCTACAAGATGTGCCATTTTGGAGATGCTCAGACCCAGTCATCTAGCCATCATAATTTTTCCCCTGTCAAAGTCACATGGATCCTTACACTTGCCCGTTTTTCCTGCTTCCAACACATCAACTTCAAGAAATGACTGTTCTCTTGCTGCTTAATATATCCCACCCCTTGACAAGTGCCACTGTAATGGGATAATGTTATTCACTTCACCTATCAGTGGTCATCATGTTATGACCGATCGGTGTATATCGAGCTTATTCAAATAGTAAAGTGATAGAGGTTAACTTGGTTAAATACTTTGCTGCAGTATGTGGCATACAGTGCATCCTACACTGTAAAAAATGACTGTGAAATTTACAGTAAAACTATATGAAATGCATACAGAACAGCACTGTAAACCACGAAACATATATTTGTTGTTCAAATCACTGTTAAATTTTGTAAACCAGTAAACAGAACGTTTTTGTTATATTTACAACATCAATATGTAAATTTATTTGTTAAAGCTACAAGTACTGGTAACAAAAACAGAGAAATACTGTAACACTCATAACAGAAAACTTGTGTCAATTTGACATGCACTTACTGCAGAATGAAGGGTTTTTCTTAGTAAAAGTACATAGCCTTCTGGGCTATGCATATAAATTCATTGCTTATGCCAGCCTGCATGAAACTAGAAACACTATTCAATTCCAACTCGCAACCATTTCTAACTGAATTCTAACGATTTCTAACAACATTTAGGCAAAGTTATTAAAATGTAAACAACCACCCAACAGTGTTATTAACTGCAGCAAGTGCAGTGTTTTAGTGTGATTTCAGCCATGATTTCATTCACTGTAAATCACTTTACATGTTCGCCAGTAAAGTGATCTACTGGGGTGCTGTATTTTTTACAGGGATTTTCTGGTCACCCCAGCTGCCAGGGTTTTCCTGTTAAAATGACAGATTATTTTTACAGTGTAGTTAAACTTATGACAGTTAATATTCAGTGTTGCGATGGTGCTGTAAATAAGTCCCATACGAACTTCTTTGCTGTTAGTCTGGGTTGAAGAAGTACACGTGTAACTAAGGCATGTCTAAATTGAAGGAAATTCCTGCATTATTTCTGCATAGTGCATATTTACAGTGTTATGTCTGATGACAGAATACCAATTTTGTTATTCAATCTTCATTGCACGCAGAATTCAATTCTGAATCCAACCTGAACTGAGTAAAAGGTAGCAATGAGAACTTCAGGATGCAGTAGAAATGGCTACTGTAGGAGTGTGGGTCCCTAGTACTTCATCAGAAGTTAAACATAATGTTAAATGCAAGTGTTAAGACATTTAAAAAAAAACAGACATGTGGCTTCTACTAAAACTTTATCTCAGAACTCATGGAAAGTCAGTCTTGTCGATCTTGTATATTTTGTATATTGATTCATCTCTTTGACATTGCACATCAGATATTTTAATGGAATCCTGCATTTTGACATATGACATTTCCATGAAGTTAAATGAACTGTGTTTGGGCGCCCCAGTGTTCAGGCCCCAGGCTTGTTGCACACTGTAACATTAGTTCGACTAGGCAATTAGGTGCTTCATCAATCCCACATTTCAGGGCTAAGACTACAGTTCATTTTTACATTTATGCCACATTTGCAGTATATTTTCAGCTAAATTAGTTATGCCAGCATCAAAAGTGTAGGTCAACCTACTTATCCATCCACAGCAATCAGAGCAGATCTCAGGTACCTACACACCAGCCCTAACACAGTATAAGTGAATTTTTAAAGTGAGAGCAATGGGTAAGGAAAGAGACTTATTTAACCAGACCAAGCTGGAAAAACCCTTTGGGGCTTAAAACCTGAAGGTGCAGCCCTAACATCACCCATGAGTTATAATCAAATATAACTGGAGATAATATAAATATATAATCAAATCACTGCCATTTGTAGTTCAATTTGTGATGCTAAACAACATTATTAAAATTTTATAAAAGGTGCATTTAAAAGCCTTACCTTCCTCTTAGATGCCTCTGATTTTTTGGACATGTTCTTCAACTTTTTACGCAAGTGATTTAAAACCTGTAAACAGAACATACAGAAATAATTTACAGCTATTACACCACAAGATTTAAATAAACCACAAAGCAAATGAAGATAATAAGCATGGAAGCTAATCTTTCTTTCTTATAGTTTTTCTTTCTTTCTTTTCTTCATTCCTTCCCTCCTTTCTTGCTTTCCCACATTCTTTCTTCCTCTTCCCATTTCCTCCCTTTCTTTTTTCCTTTTCATCATCTATTCCCTCCCTCTTCCCATAATTTCTTTTTTTCATTCTTTCTACTTCATGTGCATCTATATCTCAGATTTTTCTTTCTTTCTTTCTTTCTTTCTTTCTTTCTTTCTTTCTTTCTTTCTTTCTTTCTTTCCTGTAACTTTAAGTCCTGTCATAGCCACAAGAGCACATCACCCATGAGTTATAATCAAATATAACTGGAGATAATATAAATATATAATCAAATCACTGCCATTAAAACAAAATGAAATCATAGGAACATGGGGAGAAAAGTCTGTCTGTCTGTCTGTCTGTCTGTCTGTCGCACTACAGTTCCTCAGTGTGAACATACTTATCCACAGTAAAAGTGAGACACTGCTTGAGAGTACACACTTCACACTTCAAGTGCACACTTTAGAGGAGCAGACTGAGGCTACGTTTACATTAGACCGTATCTGTCTCGTTTTCTTCGCGGATGCACTGTCCGTTTACATTAAACCCCCTGGAAAAGCCAGGAAACGGGAATCCGCCAGCGTCCACGTATTCAATCCAGATCATGTCAGCTCCGGTGCTGTGTAAACATTCAGAATACGCGAATACGCTGTGCTGAGCTCTAGCTGGCGTCTCATTGGACAACGTCACTGTGACATCCACCTTCCTAATTCGCTGGCGTTGGTCATGTGACGCGACTGCTGAAAAACGGCGCGGACTTCCGCCTTGTATCACCTTTCATTAAAGAGTATAAAAGTATGAAAATACTGCAAATACTGATGCAAATACTGTCCATTGTGTAGTTATGATTGTCTTTCGGCTTGCCATCCTTCCACTTGCAAGTAGTAAGTGATATGCGCTGGGATCACACACACAGCGGCTCAGTCCCGAATCGTGACTTGTGCACTTCACTCACGCGCTCTGTGAGCTGCGCAGGGCCGGAGTGCGCACCCTCCAGAGGGCACTCGCTGTTCAGGGCGGAGTGATTTGGAGCGCAGGATGCCTGCGGAGCCGAGCGTATCCGTGTATTAGGCTTGCCATCCTTCTACTTGCAAGTGGTGAGCCTTGCGCGGCTTGCCATCCTTCTACTTGCAAGTGGTGAGCCTTGCGCATGCCCTAAATGCACTGGGATCATGTTACGCGCCGTCTGAAATGCACTGGGATCATGTTACGCGCCGTCTGAAATGCACTGGGATCATGTTACGTGCCGTCTAAAGTCATGTGATTAGCGTATCCGCGTATTGGCGTTGCTGTGTGCACGGCTAACGGTTTTAGTGTAAACGCGAATCGTTTTAAGAATGTTAATCTGATGATCCGCTGATTCGACGTAATGTAAACGTAGCCTGAGCACACTGATCTTTATCTAATCACTCTCTAGAAGTCTTGTACTTTTGCTTAGTCCATATTTAACAGGTACACTTACATTTAAGTGCACTTGCTAAGTGTGCAGTTACTGACTGTTGCATACAGACTGTAGTGTTCTGACTGTAGTGTACTGACTGGATAGTGCTCAGTCAGCACTATCCAGTCAGTACACTACAGTCTAGTGTACTGCCTGGATAGTGCTGACTGCAATATACTGACTGTAGTGCATTGCCTGGATAGTGCTGACTGTAGTGTACTGACTGTAGTGCATTGCCTGGATAGTGCTGACTGTAGTGTACTGCCTGGATAGTGCTGACTGCAATATACTGATTGTAGTGCATTGCCTGGATAGTGCTGACTGTAGTGTACTGACTGTAGTGCACTGCCTGGATAGTGCTGACTGTAGTGTACTGACTGGAGTGTACTGCCCGGATAGTGCTGACTGTAGTGTACTGCCTGGATAGTGCTGACTGCAATATACTGACTGTCGTGCATTGTCTGAATAGTGCTGACTGTAGTGTACTGACTGTAGTGCATTGCCTGGATAGTGCTGACTGTAGTGTACTGACTGTAGTGTACTGCCTGGATAGTGCTGACTGTAGTGTACTGACTGGAGTGTACTGCCTGGATAGTGCTGACTGTAGTGTACTGCCTGGATAGTGCTGACTGCAATATACTGACTGTAGTGCATTGCCTGGATAGTGCTGACTGTAGTGTACTGACTGTAGTGTACTGCCTGGATAGTGCTGACTGTAGTGTACTGCCTGGATAGTGCTGACTGTAGGTGTACTGCCTGGATAGTGCTGACTGCAATATACTGACTGTCGTGCATTGCCTGGATAGTGCTGACCGTAGTGTACTGACTGTAGTGTACTGACTGGATAGTGCTGACTGTAGTGTTCTGACTGTAGTGTACTGACTGGATAGTGCTGACTGTAGTGTACTGCCTGGATAGTGTTGACTGCAATATACTGACTGTCGTGCATTGTCTGGATAGTGCTGACTGTAGTGTACTGACTGTAGTGTACTGCCTGGATAGTGCTGACTGCAATATACTGACTGTCGTGTATTGTCTGGATAGTGCTGACTGTAGTGTACTGACTGTAGAGCATTGCCTGGATAGTGCTGACTGTAGTGTACTGACTGTAGTGTACTGCCTGGATAGTGCTGACTGTAGTGTACTGACTGGAGTGTACTGCCTGGATAGTGCTGACTGTAGTGTACTGCCTGGATAGTGCTGACTGCAATATACTGACTGTAGTGTACTGACTGTAGTGTACTGCCTGGATAGTGCTGACTGTAGTGTACTGCCTGGATAGTGCTGACTGTAGTGTACTGTCTGGATAGTGCTGACTGTAGTGTACTGCCTGGATAGTGCTGACTGTAGTGTACTGACTGGATAGTGCTGACTGTAGTGTATTGACTGTATCGTGCTGACTGTAGCGTACTGCCTGGATAGTGCTGACTGTAGTGTACTGCCTGGATAATGCTGACTGTAGTGTACTGATTGTAGTGTACTGACTGGATAGTGCTGACTGTAGTGTACTGATTGTAGTGTACTGCCTGGATAGTGCTGACTGTAATGTACTGACTGTAGTGTATTGCCTGGATAGTACTGACTGTAGTGTACTGCCTGAATAGTGCTGACTGTAATGTAGTGACTACTGTATTGCCTAGATAGTGCTGACTGTAGTGTACTGACTGGATAGTGCTGACTGTAATGTAGTGACTAGTGTATTGCCTGGATAGTGCTGACTGTAGTGTACTGCCTGAATAGTGCTGACTGTAATGTAGTGACTAGTGCATTGCCTGGATAGTGCTGACTGTAGTGTACTGACTGGATAGTGCTGACTGTAGTGTACTGACTGTAGTGTACTGACTGGATAGTGCTGACTGTAGCGTACTGCCTGGATAGTGCTGACTGTAGTGTACTAAATGTAGTGTACTGACTGGATAGTGCTGACTGTAGTGTACTAAATGTAGTGTACTGACTGGATAGTGCTGACTGTAGTGTACTGACTGGATAGTGCTGACTGTAGTGTAATGAGTGGATAATGCTGACTGTAGTGTACTGACTGTAGTGTAATGACTGGATAATGCTGACTGTAGTGTACTGACTGCACAGTGCTGACTGTTGTGTACCTACTGTAATGTATTGGCTGTATTGTAACAAGAGCGCTCTGACAGCACAAAATCCCCCGCTGGCAACTATATCTATGCTATAAGGCCATAACTCAGGTAAAATGTGACTGAATTGAATGAAATTGCAATATGCGTATTACCGACATATAACAAAGAATCCTGTCAAGTTTTGTTAAATTCCTCCAAAAATTGTGAGAGGAGTTGATTTCAGAAGGTGAGTACCCTTCCCGGGACAGATGGACAGACAGACAGATGGATGGACGGATGGACATTGCCACGATATAATCCCCCTTCGGGCCTTTCACCCAGCAGGGGATAATAACTGAAGTGTACTGACTGTAATGTACTAACTGTATTGTAATAACTATTGTACTAACTGTAATGTACTGACTATTATACTGACTGTAATGTACTAAATGCAGTGTACTGACTGCAGTGTACTGACTAATGTACTGATTATAGTGTACTGACTGTATAGTACTGACTGTATAGTGCTGACTGCACAGTGCTGACTGAACTGTACCTTACAGTAATGTACTGACTGCAATGTACTGATAGTATTGTGCTGACTGTAGTATACCTACTGTAGTGTACTGCACTGTAATAACTGGAGCAATGACTGTAGTGTATTGATTGTATTGTGTTAACTGTATCAGAATCACAGAATCAAATTTGTCATTTCTAAATATACATTTCAGCATGTAGAAGCAAAATGCTGTTCTCAACAAGTTAGAGTAAAATAGATCACATTTAAAAACAACAAACACACACACTCACATGTCTGAAAGTGAACATTTCTTTAAAAAAAACAGATTGAAGAGGAAAGTGCTGGTGCTTTTTGCAAGGTTATAATACTGGAACTGATAAAAGTGTATGAAGTGCATTTGAGCGCAGAATTGTGTGCCATCTTGATGTTTTCTGGGGGAGGGGAGGGGGCAACATCCAATGTGAGTTCAGTGTCCTAATGACTTGGTGGAAAAAGCTGTTACTCACTCTTGCGGACCTTGCTCTGGAGCCTGCTGCCAGACAGTAAAAGTGCAAAGAGGTGGAGGGAGGGGTCTGATATTATTTTTGTGGCTTTTCTGACACACCGATCTGTGTAGATGTCAGATATGGCACAGAGAGAGACACCTGTGATTTTTTCCACTGCTCTCACTAGTCTACATATGAGCTTGCAGTCTGCAGTTGTACAGTTCCTATACCATGCTGTGATGTACTGAGTTAAGGTGCTCTCGATGGTTTCCTGTAGAATGTTGTGATAATGGGTGGTGGTGGTGGTGGGGGTGTTAACTTTTCTTCATCTCTGCAGGAAGTGGAGACGTTGCTGGGCTTTCTTGGTGAGAGCTGTGGTGTTGATGGACCAGTTCAACGTATCAGCAATGTGCACCCCCAGAAACTTGGTGTTCGATGCTGATGCCATTGATGGTCAGCTGGGGGTGTGCACTGCATCCTTTCCTGAAATCAACAACCATCTCTTTGGTCTTCTCCACATTTAAGGAGAGTCTGTTTTTGTTACACCACATGACCAGCTGCTGTACCTCCGATTTGTACTGTGTATCATCGTCATTCATGTTTAGACCCACCACTGTTATGTTGTCTGTGAATTTGTTGATGTGATTGGTGCTGGTTCTGGCAGAGCAGTCAGGGGCCAGGAGGGCAAAAAGGAGTGGGCTGAGCACACAGCCCTGTGGAGAGCTGGTGCTCAGTGTAGTGGTGCTGGATGTCTTGACTCCTATCCTGACTGACTGCAGCCTGCTAGTGAGGAAGACCAGGATCCAATTACAGAAGCCCAGTGCAAAAGATGTCAAGTCAAGTTTATTTGTATAGCGCTTTTAACAATAAACATTGTCGCAAAGCAGCTTTACAGAATTTGAACGACTTAAAACATGAGCTAATTTTATCCCTAATCTATCCCCAATGAGCAAGCCTGTGGCGACGGTGGCAAGGAAAAACTCCCTCAGATGGTATGAGGAAGAAACCTCGAGAGGAACCAGACTCAAAAGGGAACCCATCCTCATTTGGGCAACAACAGACAACATGAATATAACATTAACAGTTTTAACATGAAGTCAGTTTCATTGAAGTTATAAACTCTTCATTGATGGAAACTTCAGTGCAAAACTGTTCATGGCAACTGCAGTCCTAAAGTCAGCAAGTCAACTGTAGTCCTCAGCCATAAAAGCTGCAGATGTCTGTGAGTGCATTCTTCAGTTGCTCCACACAATCCCTGAGAACCATCCCTGGTATCTGGTCTGCTCCTGCGGCCTTGCGGGGGTTAATCCAGGACAGGACTCTCTTTACAATGGTAGGGGTGTAACACAGGGCCGGTTCACCAGGCTGTGGTGGGGCTTTCAGGGCAGGGATGTTGTTTGTGGCCTCAAAGCATACATAGAAGTCATTTAGCAGGTTGGAGAGGGAGGGGTCACTGTCAGAGACTTGTGGGGGGCTTTGTAGTCTGTGAAAGCCCAGATTCCTTGCTACAGACGATGTGTGTCTCTGTTGTCTGTAAAGTGACTATTAAGCCTCTCTGGGCACTGGCATTTTTGCTCTCTTGATCCCCCAAGACAAGTTATTTCTTGCATCTCTAAGAGATGCCTTGTCCCCTGCTCTAAAGGGTGGTTTCAGATTTTTAGAAAGAAAGAAAGAAAGAAAGAAAGAAAGAAAGAAAGAAAGAAACCTTTATTTGTCACATGCACACTTCAAGCACAGTGAAATTTATCCTCTGCATTTAACCCATCTGAAGCAGTGAACACACACACACACACAGAGCTGTAGGCAGCCACACCAGGGCGCCCGGGGAGCAGTCAGGGGTCAGGTACCTTGCTCAAGGGCACCTCAGCCCAAGGCCGCCCCACGTCAACCTAACTGCATGTCTTTGGATTGTAAGGGAAACCGGAGCACCCGGTGGAAACCCACGCAGACACGGGGAGAACATGCAAACTCCACACAGAAAGGCCCTCGCTGGCCGCTGGGTTTGAACCCAGAACCTTCTTGCTGTGAAGCAACCATGCTAACCACTTACACCACTGTGCCACCCCACGGAGAACAAACAGAGAACAGAGAACAAACCTCACCAGTCATCTATGGTTTCTGGTTGGAGTGCAGAGCCACTTAGTCAATCTTAGTCACTGTTACATCATCAGTGCTTTTGTTGATATAGTTCATCACAGTCTCTGTGTATTCCTGTAGGTCAGTCTGGTGGTCGTAGGTGGCTGCCTTTCTGAAAAGATCCCAGTCTGTAGTTTTCAGCCAGTCCTGCAAAGTTGAGGCGCTCCCCTCTGACCACACTCTGATTTGTTTTGTACTCTATTGTACTGACTGTAGTATACTGACTGTATTGTGTTGACTATAGTGTACTGACTGTAGTGTACTGACTATTGTGCTGACTGTCACGTACCTATTGTAGTGTACTGAATGTATTGTGCTGACTGTAATGTACTGACTGCAATATTCTAACTATAATGTATTGATTGTATTGTGTTGACTGTAGTGTACTGACTGTACTATACTTTCTAGTGTACTGACCGTTGTGTACCTATTGGAGTAGTATACTGATTGTTGTAAACTGATTGTAGTTGACTGACAGTATTATACTGATTGTAATATTCTGACTGTAGTACACCTACAATGTGTGTGTGTGTGTGTGTGTGTGTGTGTGTGTGTGTGTGTGTGTGTGTGTGTGTGTGTGTGAGTGAAACAAGTTCACACATTGTTGAAAGGCCAGAGGCAGTTACCGCACCTGATTACGATATATTTGTTCCCTGTGCGTTTTTATCTCTTTTTCCTATTAGTCACATTCTCATGTTCTCTTTCATTCCCCCTTTCTCTAATCCTTTTCATACCTCCTTTCCTTTTTCCCTTCTTTCTTTCTTTTCCTTTTCTCTATAGTTTATCTATTTTATGCAATTTTTATGGAATTTTATTCTCAGCTACTCTTTTTCAACTTCTATTTTTTTCTGTTTCCATTAGTTATTTTATATTATTGTTCTCTTTCTTTCTTTCTTTCTTTCTTTCTTTCTTTCTTTCTTTCTTCTCTAGCGTCTCTCTTACTCTATTTGTATTTTTCTCAGCTTTTTTTCTCGTCTGCTATTTTTCTTTTCCCTTTATCATTTCTCTCTTTATATCACTTTTTCTTTCTTTGCTCATTGTACCTGTAAATGAAATGTATAATAAAATAATAATAATAATAATAATAATAATAATAATAATAAGTTGTTGCTGTTGTTGTGTATAATTTATTAGTGTTGATTGTATTCACTCACGCTGGCGTAGCAGAAGCAGATGAGCAGTAGCGGCAGGACGTAGCCGAACACGAACGTGCACACCACGTAAATCTTCCGGTCTCGCTCGCTCGGCCATAGCTCCCAGCAGTACGTGACGTTCTCCTTGGACTTGATGATGTTCTGATAGTGCGCCACGGGGCCCGCCATGGCCAGCGACAGTGCCCAGATCACGGCGATGGCGCGCACAGCGTGTCGTGCCACGCGCACTCCGGAGCACCTGCGCGAGTGCACGATGGCAACATAGCGATCCACGGACATGGCAGAGAGCGTGAATATGCTCACGAGCATGGAGACGGTGAAGAAGTAGTGCGTAAACATGCAAAGGAACGCGCCCAGCACCCAGGTGGGCAGCACGTACACGATGGCCTGGAAGGGCACGCAGAAGAGCAGGTAGGACAGATCGGCCACGCTCAGGTTCAGGATGAAGATGTTGGTGGTGCCACGCGGCGCTCCGGGACGTCTGCGCGCCAGCACCGCGATCACCACCGAGTTGCCCAGGACGCCCAGCGCGAAGATGAGCGCGAACGCGAGCAGGACAACCACGTTGTCCACATCGACGCCGAGCGCCAGCGTCTCCAGTGCCGCTGCATCCTTGGTCCCGTTTTTACACAATCCAGCGGTGGGGTCGCTCACATCGGACCGGTTCATCCCGTCCATAAGGTCCACTGGGTTCCACAAACACTCCATGAAACACGCAGGCGCGCGCGCACACTCTCACAGACTCTCCGTGCGCTCTTTCTAAATGACTCTCGATGCGCACTATGCTGGTTATGCGTTCATTTCGGCTCTAGAAAGTCTCAGCGCATGCAACTCACGCGCGCGCTGTCACACACTATTCACTTCTGAGCACAAGAAGTATTCTCTTAATCCAGTTTTAAAAAAGGACTAATTTAATATTATAGTCTAATAGTAAAGGTCTCACTGGCTAATGAGGAGTGGATCGGTGCACTTCGGAGAGAACTGTCAGCGTGCGCGCGCGTGAGAGAGAGATATGTGCGCGCTCTCGGTGATAATGGAGCTGCGATGCGCGCTCCCTGCTCCAGCTGTATTTGGAGTGATTTGAGAGTTATGATGATTCTTATTTATAATTAGTGTGATGGCGATCATCAGCTTCTGAATACATCTCTCTCTCTCTCTCTCTCTCTCTCTCTCTCTCTCTCTCTCTCTCTCTAATGGCTTTTACATTTCTTTCATATGTCTTCATTCTTTCCCGGCAATCATACAGAGGATGTTTTGTGAATAAAGTTACATTATGGTAAGCATAGATAGATAGATAGATAGATAGATAGATAGATAGATAGATAGATAGATAGATAGATAGATAGATAGATAGATAGATAGATGTTGATTTCCCCTGTGTATTGACACTTTTGGGACACCTTGTATTTATCATTCTATATCTTCTAAGACTGTGGTGACTTAAATAACCACTGTATACAACCGTGTTGAGCAGAAAAGCATCTCAGAAGATCAGAAGACGATGTGACGAAAGGACAGACGAATGGATTAAAGTGCCGCTGCATTGGTTACTTTTGGTACAGATGAATTGAGGACTAAATCCAACTGCACCATAACCAGCAGGTAGTCAAATGGTATTGTTAATTAAGGAATAGACTGTGTCAAGAAGAAGAAGAAGAAGCTTTATTGTCATTGTACAAGAATACAACAAAATTCCGTTTGGCAGCATTTCTCTTATAGCAGCTACATATCACAGTCACAAGAAAATATATTAAACATAAATAGTAAAAACAGCTGTCAGCCCTGTGATGATATGGCGACTTGTTCAGGGTGTACCCCGCCTTTCGCCTGTAGTCAGCTGGGATAGGCTCCAGCTTGCCTGTGACCCTGTAGAACAGGATAAAGTGGCTAGAGATAATGAGAATGAGATGAGTAAAAACAGCAAAGTGCAGATAAAATATTATATATAAATAGTCTGTATTAAAAGTGCAGTCTATATTTGAGGTGCAAGAGTTATTGTCCATTGACTGGGAGGTAGTAGTGTGTGTGTGTGTGTGGGTGTGGGTGTGTGTGTGTGTCATGATTCCTGCAGCAGTCTCTTCACAGCCGTGGGGAAGAAGCTGTTCTTCAGTCTGTTGGTGCGGGCTCTCATGAGTCTGAGTCTGCCAGAGGGGAGGTTGGAAAATAGAGAGTGTCCTGGGTGGGCGGGGTCATCCTGGATCTTTGTGGCCCGTCGAAGGAGCCAGCTCGAGTAGATCTCCTCTAGGCGTAGGAATGGGGAGCCGATGATCCAGTGAGCAGTCTTGATGACCCGCTCCAGTTGTTTCTTCTCGGACGCAGTGCAGCTGGCATACCACACCGTACATCCATAAGTCAGGACACTCTCTATTGTGCAGTGATAAAAGTTTTTCAGCAGAGGTGGAGGGAGTTTGTTCCTCTTCAGCGTTCTCAGGAAAAAGAGATGCTACTGGGCCTTTTTAATAACGTGAGTGGTGTTCACAGTCCAGCCCAGGTCCTCTGAGATGTGCAGTCTGCTCCACTTCTTCCCCATTGATGCTCAGGCCTGAGTGTAGTGTAGTTCTTGTCTTCTGGAAGTCAATGATGAGTTTTTTTGTCTTCTTGGTGTTGAGGTGGTTGTCACTGCACCAGGCCGCCAGTGCTCGGACCTCCTCCCTGTATGGTGCCTCATCATCATTGTTGATTAACAATGCTTGTATCGTCCTCAAATTTAATGAGGGTGTTGGAGCCATGGGTGGCGACACAGTCGTGGGTGTACAGCGTGTACAAGACTGGACTCAGAACACAGCCCTGAGGAACACCAGTATTGAGGATGATGGTGGAGGATGTGGAGGTGCCCATCCTGACATGCTGGGGTCTGTTAGTCAGGAAGTCCTTGATCCACAGACAGAGGGAGGTTCCAATTTGCAGTGTCTGCAGTTTGGTGATCAGTCGGCTGGGGCTGATGGAGTTAAATGCGAACTGAAGTCAACAAACAGCATCCTGATGTATGTTTTGGGACTTTCAATGTGGCTGAGAGTGGTGTGGAGGGTGATGGAGATGGCATCGTCTGTGGATCTGTTGGACCTGTAGGCGAACTGATGTTGGGCAAAGCCAGGTGGAATATGGGCCTTGACATGCTGTAACACCAGTCTCTCCATACATTTCATAATCACCGGTGTCAGGGCCACAGGCCAGTACTCATTCAACCCTGTGATGGCAGAGGATTTGGGCATGGGGATTATGGTGGCAGTTTTCAGGCAGGTGGGGACTATGGCTTGCTGCAGCGAACAGTTAAAGATGTTAGTAAATTCATCAGCAAGCTGATGGGCACATGATTTCAGCACCCTCCCTGGCATGGACGTAGCGGACGCGGGGTATGCAGGGGACATGTCCCCCGCACTTCCCATATTTGTGCCCTCTGTCCCCCGCACTTTTTACAGCCATTACAACCACTCAATTCATTTTTAACATGTGGAAACGCATTTTTCCGAGCCGACTCTAAACGCATCATGAGCAGGCGGAGCTAAGGCGGCAAACAAACACTGCTGTCGTGTGTGATCAGAGACGCTTTAGAAAATATTGTGATTATCTTTGGTGTGATTCAGATCTGGGCAGTGCTTCTGTATGTTCAGCAAACCAGCCAAGAGGCTAAAGACTTTAGATAGTTTTTTCCAAACAAACCGTGTAAGTTGAGTAATGCTGTTGAATGTAGATAATGTTTAGCTAAAAGATGACAAACAGATGTCAATTTAGTTAGTTAAGCTAGCTAGCTAACTTAGAGGCGGTAGTAACTAGTTACATTTACTCCGTTACATTTACTTGAGTAACTTTTTGGATAAATTGTACTCTTAAGAGTTGTTTTGTTGCAAAATACGTTTTACTTTTACTTGAGTAATATTATTCTAAAGTAACAATACTCTTACTTGAGTAACGTTACTATTTTGGTTACTCTAAGATTACTCACTTCTGGGTAGAAAATAAGAATATAAATGTATTTGTGTTCCTTTGACTTATTTTCGTAAAAAGATTTAATTTATTTTTGTGGTAGTTAAAGTTTAAAGTACATGAATTTGCTGATTATTATTATTGTATTCCTAATTCTATTTCAAAATGTTGCTTTCCACATATTTTTTAATCTTTATTGCCACAATAGAAAAAGCAGGGTGAGAGAGGAGACAGTGGACCAGAGGCCAACAGGGATGATTATGCAGGGTCACAGGTGAGAAGAGAATATAACTAGCTATGCCACTACTACTATTCTTAATTCTATTTATAAATTTTACTTCATAGATTTATAGATTTTGACTTTAGATTTTGATAGTATATCATTTTAAAGAACTAAAGTCGGTTCCCTGGTGCTGTGCTGTTTGTGGTTATGTGGTTCTTTAGCTGCTAAGGAGAAGTGCAATTGAATGCGAGAGGATGATAAATCACTCAATAGACCTCTGAACAATTTGTCCCCCTCACTTCTAAAATGATGGCTACGCCCCTGCTCCCTGGTACTCCATCCGGTCCTGGTGCTTTGCTGGTGTTGATGCCTCGCAGGATTCACAGTACCTGGTGTTGGTGGATGATGGGGGGCTGGTCATGCTCTGATGGTGTCAGCTGTGTGTCCTCTGCCTGCTTGGTGTCCTCTTCAAAGCGGGAGAAAAAAATGTTAAGTTGGTCTGGAAGAGAAATGTCAGTGGGGGAGGGGGTGTTGTGGCATTGCTTGTAGTCTGTAATGTTCTGGATGCTTTTCCACATGGAGCAGGGGTTGTTTTCCCTGAAATTGGCCTCTATCTGCTCTATGTATTTTGTTTTAGCAGCCTTGATGCCTCTGTTCAGGTCCACTCTAGCCTTCCTGTAGGCCTCCCTGTCTCCTGACCTCAGTGCTGAATCCCTGACCTGGAGTAATGCTCTGATATTGGTGTTAAACCAAGGTTTCTGGTTGGGGAATATTTTCACCCGTTTCCTTGTTGTTACATTGTCCATGCAGAAACTGATGTATGACGGTACAGAGGAGGTGTGGAGCTCAATGTCTGGTTCCTCAAATAGCTCCCATATGGTGTCCTCAAAACAGTCCTGCAAGGATAGTGTGGCCTCCTCAGTCCAGCACTGCATGGACTTGTACTGTGGCTTAGACCTGCAGATGAGGGGCTTGTAAGCTGGTGTCAGGAACAGGGAAAGATGGTCTGAGTGTCCGAGGTGAGGTGAGGGGTGGGCTTTGTAGGCTCCAGAAATGTTGGTGTAAACCTGGTCTAGTGTTCTGCTCTTCCTTGTTTTAATGTCCACATTCTTATAGAATCTGGGGAGCACAGTCTTTAAATTGGTGTGGTTGAAGTCCCCAGCCACGATGAAGAAGCCCTCTGGGTGTTTGTTCTGCTGCCTGCTGATGCTATCATGTAGCCTGCACATAGCTACATTAGCATTAGCTCGCGGGTGGATATACACAGCAGCTACAAACACTTGAGTGATTTCCCTGGGCAGATAAAAAGGTCTGCACTTTAACAGTAAAAACTTTAATTCTGGACAGCAATGTTTGTCAATAACAGCAGTGTCCGTGCACCAACTGTTGTTGATATAGATGCACACACCTCCTCCCCCATCTTACCCAAGTCTGATGTGTGGTCCGCCCGGAAGATTGTACAACCTGCTAGCTCCACAGCGAGGTCCAGGATGTTTTCATGCAGCCAAGTCTCCGTTATCACCATGATGCAGCTGTCTGTCCGGTTGTTAACATCCCGTAGTTTAATCTCGTCCATCTTGTTGACCAGGGAGTGGACGTTGCCGAGAAAAACGCTTGGAATTGCTGGTTTATGCGGAGTCTTGGTTAGCCTAGCTCTGATGCCAGCTCGTTTGCCCCGCTTCAGGCGTCTTTCGCAGTGCTGCCATCGCCTCCTCTCTGTCCGTTCTCGCTGGCGTATCCTCTCCGGGAATGAGTCAAACCCTTCCGGGGTCCAGCTGGTCCAGTGTTGTTTGAGGCTGATAAGTTCAGTTCGGGTATAAGTCCTTCTCAATGTATAGCTGCTAACTAAAGAGGAGCACCGGGTCACTGCGTCTCCATGCACCGCCATGAGTAGGATTATGGATTATGGACCAGGCCAGTGAAGCCAGTGCCCCAGGGTCGCATACTGTGCTCGGCCCAAGACTTCTGAAGGAGGCTGAATGCTAGGGCCCTCAGTGCACACAGCACAAGCTGACCACTAGGCCCCTGGGTGTTTAAAGTACGAGATAACCACTAGGACCCCTCAGATGCCTCAGCACTTACAATGCGAGGGCCCTGGGCCATTTGGTGTATAAAGTGTGAGCTTACCACTAGGGCCCTTCCAGATCCTTCAGCACTTACTATCTGAGGGCCCTGGGTCACTTGGTGTTATGTGGGATTACCACTAGGGCCTCCCCAAACCCTTCAAGTGCTTAAAGTGCAAGGGTCCCCAATCCCCCTGGTGTTTAAAATGTGAGCTTACCACTAAGGCCCACAGACCCTTCAGACACTTACAATGTGAGGGCACCCAATCCCCTTGGTGTTTAAACCATGAGCTGACCACTAGGGCTCCATAGGAAACTACTAGGGAAGCCATGGCCTAAAGGTTAGAGAAGCAGTTTTGGGACCAAAAGGTTGCTGGTTTGATTCCCTGGACCAGCAGGACTGGCTGAAGTGCCCTATCCCCCAACTGCTCCCCGGGCTGCCCACTGCTGTGGGTTTGTCAGGGTCTTGTTGTACTGGATTCAACCATAATTAAACTTGTTAACAGTAATTAGTTAGCTAGCTGTCTGCCATTTTTGCCAGCTAGCTTCCTTAGAATAAAATTAGCTACACTAAAAAAACAGTCATCAGCTTAAAACTCAGCTGCCTAACTCGTTAAGCAGGAGTCTCTTTGGAGTTCTGTTTACGTCTGATCAAGTGTCTAACAGTGAGGTCATAGTGGAAAAGGTAAATGCACTCTCGGTTGCATATCCATCAGACCTGGACATGAATTTTTGCCAACGAATCCATCCAATTCAAGTCTTTCAAATCAAATCTGATGCTGAGGGTGAAAAGTACCCAACAAAAATGCCTGAGACATTACAGGCACTTAATCTGGAGTCAGTGTTCTCCACTGTTTTGTGGCACTTTGGATTTTTCTAATTTTGTCCGTGACAAACTGGCAGGGTGAGCGGACATTTTCCCTTCAAGGCAAAATAAAAGAAGAGCTGTAGTGTAGCAAGTGCCAAACACATCTCAGCTCATTGTCATTTATGTCAATAGAGTCAGACAGCTAGATCTGGATGAACTAGTGGATGATTTTGCAAGGAGAAAGACAAGTAAAGTACCAATATAGGAAAGGGGTGGATCTCCAAAAAAAAAACATGTGCCCAGGGGCTTAACAGGACCCAAATAAATCTTACACACCATTAAAGATCACATGTTAATTATGAATAGTAATCAGAAGTGGACAAAGTACCCGACTTCATTACTTAAGTCAAAGTACAGATCCCACTGGTCAAATGTTACTCTGATACAAGTGAAAGTTGTACAGTCAAATTTTTACTTAAGTACTGAAGTACTTGCTTTTAAAAATACTTAAGTATTAAAAGTACATTTTCTGTCAACGCATTGTTGTATTATTGCCACAATGCTTACAATACCTAATGCAGCTACCAAGGACAGAAATGTGAATTCACAAAATGAACGCATGCTGTGCCATCATGGTGGTTTAACGTTAAGCTAGCTAGTTAGTGACGCTCCACCTGACATGCTAGCAAACTCTTTTCAAACTCGAAATCATATTGGGTAGCTAACTGTAGCGCGTATTGAGTGTGGGTGGAGCACAGAGGACGGCAGGACAACGTTTGGAGGCAGACAAGGCGATTTATTTTTATAACTTTTCAGTTTCAGTAATCTCATTCATTCATTCACACACACACACACACACACACACACACACACACACACACACTCGTCTGGTCCCGGGTTGCGCTCTCTCTCCTCTCTCTCTGCCTCCTTAAATAGGGAGCGGTTACTGGGAAAACACACACACAAACACAGGTTAATTATCCTCAGGTGTCGCGATTCTGCCACTCACCTTCCCCGGCTCCACCCTCCTGTCACAGACCGGCGCTTGACCACGCCCCCGCTGCCACATACCCCCACCGCCCGACTCAGGCCGGGCGCTCGTCCGGCCCGCAGCCGACTCCCCCCCCCCCCCCCTTGACGGGAGAGGAAGTCCGCCACGACCATCTGCGCCCCCGGCCTGTGGACCACCTTGAAGTTGAAGGGTTGGAGTGCCAGATACCAACGGGTGATCCGTGCGTTGGCATCCTTCATGCGGTGGAGCCACTGGAGGGGCGCGTGGTCCGAACAGAGAGTGAAAGAGCGCCCCAGCAGGTAGTAATGGAGGGCGAGGACCGCCCACTTAATCGCCAGGCACTCTTTTTCAATCGTGCTGTAGCGCCCCTCACGCACTGACAGCTTCCGGCTGATGTACAGGACCGGGCGGTCCTCCCCCTCCACCTGCTGGGACAAAACGGCCCCCAGCCCTCTGTCCGACGCATCGGTCTGCAACACAAAAGGGAGAGAGAAGTCAGGGGAGTGTAAAAGTGGCCCCCCACACAGTGCAGCCTTTACCTCAGAGAAAGCCCGCTGGCACTGCTCCATCCACTGGACCGGATCTGGCGCCCCCTTTTTAGTGAGGTCAGTCAGCGGGCTGGTG
The DNA here is from genome assembly GCF_027579695.1 of Neoarius graeffei. Taxonomy (NCBI): domain Eukaryota; kingdom Metazoa; phylum Chordata; class Actinopteri; order Siluriformes; family Ariidae; genus Neoarius; species Neoarius graeffei. The sequence goes on along the minus strand of NC_083591.1, from coordinate 17,296,143 downwards.
ACGTCCGAATAATTAGGTATAAACCTACGATAGTAGCCAGCCAGTCCCAGGAACTGCCTCACCCCCTTTTTGGTCTTGGGCCTCGGGCAGGCCGCAATCGCTGCTGTCTTATTAATTTGGGGACGCACCTGCCCTTTGCCCAAGTGGAAGCCCAGATACCGTAATTCCACCCGCCCAATCGCACACTTCTTCGGGTTGGCAGTGAGTCCCGCCCGCCTCAGCGACCTAAGGACGGCCCTCAGGTGTTGTAGGTGCCGCTGCCAATCATTACTATAAATGATGATATCATCTAGGTAAGCGTGGCGTGGGGCCGGAGGACCCGGTCCATCAGCCGCTGAAACGTAGCGGGCGCCCCAAACAGCCCAAAAGGAAGTGTGACGAACTGGTGTAAGCCAAACGGTGTGGAAAAGGCCGTTTTTTCCCGGGATAATGGAGTCAAGGGGATCTGCCAATATCCCTTCGTCAAATCCAGTGTCGAGTAAAAGCGAGCCGTGCCTAGTCGATCGAGCAGCTCATCAATACGAGGCATTGGGTACGCGTCAAATTTAGACACCGCGTTGACTTTTCTATAGTCCACACAGAACCAGACCGAGCCGTCGGCCTTGGGAACCAAGACCACCGGGCTGCTCCAGTCACTGTGGGACTCCTCGACGATGCCCATTTCGAGCATGGCCTGTACTTCCCACCTTTTTTTTGTGTTCGGGTAATCTATAAGGGCGGCTACGCACTACCACCCCCGGGGGCGTCTCTATGTGGTGTTCTATGAGGTTAGTGCGACCAGGCAGGGGCGAGAACACATCCGAAAACTCAGCCTGCAACTGGGCGACCTCCGTGAGTTGGGTCGGGGAGAGGTGGTCTCCACAGGGGACCGGAGAGGTACGTGATGCCAATGACCCTTTTTGAACCTCCGGCCCCAGCTCCGCCTTCTCCGGAACTACCAACACCAATGCCATGGGGACCTCCTCGTTCCAGAGTTTCAGCAGATTGAGGTGGTAGATCTGTAGCGCCCCCTCCCTGTCCGTTCGCCTAACCTCATAGTCGACGTCCCCGACTCGCCGTGTGACCTCAAAGGGTCCTTGCCACTTGGCGATTAATTTGGAGCTCGACGTGGGCAACAGGACGAGTACCTTATCTCCCGGAGTGAACTCTCTAAGGCGCGTGCCCTTGTTGTACAGGCGGGCTTGCCATTCCTGGGCCTGCCGCAAATTCTCCTGAGTTAGGTGGGTGAGCGTGTGGAGTTTTGCGCGCAGATCCATAACGTACTGAATTTCGTTTTTGCTCGGTGAAGGTCCCTTCTCCCAATTTTCCCGCAGTACATCTAAGATGCCACGCAGCTTATGCCTATATAATAATTCAAACGGGGAGAACCCCGTGGAGGCTTGGGGGACCTCTCGCACTGCAAACAACAAGGGTTCGAGCCACTTATCCCAGTTACTTGCGTCCTCACTTATGAATTTTTTGATAATATTCTTGAGGGTGCGGTTGAACCGTTCAACTAAACCGTCCATCTGTGGGTGATAAACGCTGGTGCGGATTGGCTTAATACCCAGTAGCTCATACAGTTCGCTCAGTGTTCGTGACATAAACGAGGTGCCTTGGTCAGTCAGAATCTCTTTCGGGATTCCAACCCGGGAGATGACGCGGAAGAGGGCCTCCGCAATACTGCGTGCTGATATATTGCGAAGAGGCACCGCTTCCGGGTATCGCGTTGCATAGTCCACCAGAACCAATATAAAGCGGTACCCTCGTGTTGACCGATCTAATGGCCCGACGAGATCCATCCCAATTCTTTCGAACGGGGTCTCGATTAATGGTAGGGGGCACAAGGGCGCTTTTGGAATGGCCGCTGGATTTACTAACTGGAATTCGCAGCACGCCGTACATCACTTACGGACGTCGCCGCGAATCCCCGGCCAATAGAATCGGGCCATTATCCGGGCGAGTGTCTTATCCTGCCCGAGGTGTCCAGCCATGGGATTAAAGTGAGCCGCCTGAAATACCAATTCCCGGCGGCTCTTTGGAATTAGCAATTGGAAGACTCGCTCTTTCGTCTGAGTGTCCTGCGTCACTCGGTATAACCTATCCTTCAAAATGGAAAAATAGGGGAAGGACGGGGTGGCGCCCGGCTGGAGCATCTGACCATCGATTACTCTCACTTGGTCAAACGCGTGTCGCAGAGTCTCGTCTCGCGATTGTTCCAGTGGGAAATCCGCGAGGGATTCCCCAATAGAAAGAGGAGGGGCCGGTGGCTCCTCACTCTGTCGCAGAGATGATGTAGATGGCTCTGCGACCGCAGCTCCAGCCAAAGCGACACCGGGACCCTCCCCTGTTAACCGGCAGGACCCACTCTTTATTAGGCGTGCCATTAAACCCCGAAATCCCGGCCAATCAGTCCCCAAGATCAAAGAGTGGGTAAGGCGAGGATTAACCGCCGCCTTCACTATCGATTTCTCCCCTCTGAAATGTATGTGGACCGACACCAACGGGTAGCTGTGAATATCCCCGTGCACACACAACACCTTCACCCCTTGTGCTCCCCCCAATGCCTCGTCTTGCACCAGGCTTTGGCGGATCGAGGTCTGATTGCAACCTGAATCCACCAACGCCTGATATGTAGCCCCTTGTACACTTACCGGTATGCGATACGCTCCGGCCCGATCGAGGGCAGCCTCTGGCGCGTCGGGGATCCGCACCACCGCCCCCACTTCCATCGCTGCACACTGTTGCTGCAGGTGGCCCGGTTCCCCGCAGCGCCAGCAAACCGGCCCGGGCCTTCCCTCTGCAGCTGTGTTCTGGGGCTCACTCACCTGAGGGGGGGGAGAGACAGACACAGAAGGGAGAAACGGGAGGGCACCACGGGTGCGGCGGGCCGGCTGGGGTGGAGCCGGCCCCCGCCTCCGCGGTGGGGGAATGGGGCGAGGACGGGACACGGGAGGAGGGGGGGGAGAAAGAGAGAGAGAAGAAGAGAAAGAAGATGCTGTCGTCCGCTGTCCTGCTGCCGGAACAGCCGCCAGATGATCCTCCGCCAGTCCCACGGCCTGATCCAGCAACGCCGGGCGGTGGCACTGGACCCACTCCGCGGTTCCAGCTGGTAAGCGGGCGATGAACTGTTCCAGCGCCACCTGGTTGATGATTCCCTCGGCGTCGTGATCTTCGGCCCTCAGCCACCGCCAGCAGGCGTCCCGGAGCTGCTGGCCGAACGCGAACGGGCTGCCGACTTCCTCCATCCGCAGCGCGCGGAAGCACTGGCACTGCTGTTCCGGCGTGTGCCCCACGCGCTGGTGGACAGCCCGGCGAAGGTCCGCGTAGGCCAGCCTGCAGTCGGCGGGGAGCTGTAGTGCGGCCAGCTGCGCCTCTCCCGTCAGGAGGGGGAGGAGGTGCGCCGCGAGCTGCTCCATCGGCCACCCCGAGGCTTCAGCGACCTGCTCAAACAATGTGATGAAAGCCTCGGGGTCGTCCTGCGGGCCCATCTTGGTCACGGTGAGGGGAGACGGGCCCGCGGCCGGGGCGCTGGTGGACCCCGCCGACGCGAGGAGACGCCGGAACGCCTCTCGATCTTCCTGCTGGGCCAGCACCAGGGCTTCAAAGCGGCGCTCCTGCTCCTTTCAGAGCGTGACAAGTGCCTGGTGCTGGCTCTGCTGAGCCGTGGCGAGGGCGTGGACCAAGTCCGCGAACGGGGAGGATTCCATGGGGCTGCTGTGTTGGTGCTCCACCTTTTCCCAGGTTTCAGCACCACTGTAGCGCGTATCGAGTGTGGGTGGAGCACAGAGGACGGCAGGACAACGTTTGGAGGCAGACAAGGCGATTTATTTTTATAACTTTTCAGTTTCAGTATTCTCATTCATTCACACACACACACACTCATCTGGTCCCGGGTTGCGCTCTCTCTCCTCTCTCTCTGACTCCTTAAATAGGGAGCGGTTACTGGGAAAACACACACAAACACAGGTTAATTATCCTCAGGTGTCGCGATTCTGCCACTCACCTTCCCCGGCTCCACCCTCCTGTCACAGACCGGCGCTTGACCACGCCCCCGCTGCCACACTAACGCTACAAGAAAAGAAAGATTTCTACATTCTGTTTATTTGGCAAGATTGTGCCGAAACACATTTCTGAAAGAACTTCAGATAAGTTAACATTACTCATGTTAACATAACTCCATTTTTACATGCTAACTAACAGTGTCCAAGTTAACTAGCTATGTGTAAATGTTTGCCATGTACAAGGCTATGGCAACTTGGCAGGCAAATCCATAGAAAGTCATTTGACTAACCAGACCACATAGCTATATTTGCAACGTTATCACTATCTCTAAAAGCACAGACAACTTCATTGCAAGCTTTCTCTTGGAAAGAAACGTTTATATACCTAAATATGCTTCTGCAGGTTGGACGGCGAGTTTTTGTAGGCTGTGATGTGGTTTGTTTTCGGCAAACAAAGCAAACATTTAAAACAAAACCAATCTTTAATCCTATCAGAAAACTGAAACATGGGTTCCAGGTATGGCAATGAGTGTGTGCATTCCCCAGAAGAACTGCCTCCTTCCATTCTGCCATCAAATGATCATATGCTGTTGAGAAATCATTGAGCTTGATTTTATACAGTCTATGGACGTGACCATAGTGATTACTGATTGTTTTTTTCGCAGGTTACACTGAGACAGCCTATCATATTTTAGAAAAGAAAAAACATCCACTTTCAAAGCTGCTTCATAGTAAAGAGTAACGAGGACCTTGACAGAAATGTAGTGGAGTGAAAAGTACAATATTTGTCTTTCAAAATGTAGTGATGTTAAAGTCATAAGTTGCCAAAAAAACTCAAGTATAGATACTCAAAGTGTACTTAAGTACAGTACTCAAGTAAATATACTTTGTTAATGTCCACCTCTGATAGTAATAGGCAACTTGTTCATGGTGGATTTTTTCCTTTAAGGGCCTTTCAGAAAGACCATTAGCACTTGGCACTTACCCAGCTCCACCTTAAGTGACGTATTTAAAAAAGTGTTATTAGCATTACATTATGCAGTAGTAATTGTAACAAAGAGGAATCGAACCGCCAAAGGTCCTGCTGCAGCATGGCTTTAGTGCTATCGCAGTTAACGACCCATAACTCATGCTTTTTTTAAATTCATGTTTCCAAATTAGCCTACTTTATAACAAAAAAAAAAATCAATAAATTAAGCAGAAAATAGCAAAGGTAGCAGCACAGGGAAGTTTTCACTGGTTATTATATACTCACTGGCCACTTTATTAGGAACTCCCACACACCTTCTGTTTTACGCAGTTCTCTAATCAGCCAATCCCTTGACAGCAGCACAAGTGCATAAAACCATGCAGATACAAACCAACAGCTTCAGTGCTTAATGTTCACGTCAAACATCAGAATGGGAAAAATTGTGATCTTACAGTGAAGTGTGATTTTTCTTTCACTGTGGCATGGGTGTTGGTTTGAGCCAGATGGACTGCTGGTTTGAGTATTTCAGAAGTTGATCTCCTGGGGTTTTCACACACAACAGTCTCTAGAGTTTACACAGACAGAATGGTGCGGGGAAAAAAAACATTGAATGAGTGAGTGAGCGACAGTTCTGTGGGTGGAAACAAATGCCTTGTTGATAAGAGAGCTCAGAGGAAAATGGCCAGATTGGTTCAAGCTGCCAGGAAGGACTCATATAGCAATTCATATAATCACGCTTTACAACCGTGGTGAGCAGAAAAGCATCTCAGCATGCAACAGAAGACAGAAAAACACATTGGGTTCCACTCCTGCAGCCAAGAACAGGAATCTTAGGATCAAGAATAAGTTCCTATTAAAGTGAGAGAACACTTGTTACTGTTGATAATTGTAGGTTGAATTGGGATTAATTAAATTATAAATTATGTAATAATTGATAATTAAATTAATCAATTTATAAATAAAGATCAGTCTCATAAAATCTTAAATTATTAATCTTAATACTCACCGTGAATGGTTACATTCAAGATTAATGGTAGCTCTGTATTAGATGGGAAACCCAGTTGTATACAAAAGCTAAATTCTGAAGGAAAAAGGAGTTCTAAATAGTTGACCTTGTGAATAAACAACAGGAACAAGTAAAATGCAATTCAATTTTATTAGCTTTTATTTGTCTACTACTCACTAATAATAATAATCTCAAAATACATTCAATGTCGGCAAAGGTAATAACAAGACAAAACAATGGAACAATTACACCTGGACTATAAAGTTGAGGGAAAGAGAGAGAGAAAGAGATAGAAGAAAAAAGAAAAGAATCCCTTGTGTGTGCGTGTGTGTGTGAGGCTAGGGCAAGCCGATGCGTGTGTGTGTGTGTGTGTATCTGTGGGCAGATGCTAACGACTAGCCACTCTGGCAATGCTTAAACAAAATGGCGGTCAGTGCCTAGGTGTCGTATCACAGGTAACTCAATGAGGAAGGTATCAAAATGGCGTCGGAAAAATGGCGCCTGCAGGCCTAGTCGAGAACACAAGCCTACGAGCTAGCGTATCACCCTGAGGTAGCTAGCAATCAGTTGCTAAGGAGAATCTGACCACGTTACAGCTGGATCCAAACACTGTACTTAACAACAATTTCCAACAGACTATCTAGGCAAAGAACTCAACACGAGAGAGAGAGAGAGAGAGAGTGTGTATATGTGTGTGTAATAGGTGTTGGATGGAGAGGACTAGGCCTTGTAGCGGTCTAGCCTCGGAGCTTAAAATAACAAACTTGTCGCTGCGCTGCTAATCAGATAGGGAAGCTAGCAATGGAGTTAAGGAAAGATATCATGCAAGATACCCTGTCTAACAAGTTCAAAGAAAAAAACAGAACCAAAACAAACAATAAAAACAAACAAACACCTTCCGTGTCTGAGCGGGTATGCTAAATAGCTCAAAGCTTAAACATGACCCTAACAACCATCTGAATAAGCTACAAATTAAAAATTTGCCCAAGTGCCTACTCAATGCGATGGAAGTTCTTTCTCCGATGTCCGCGCTGAGGGTCGCGGTCCGAGGAGAGGAGGTTAGCGGCGCGTTGCGTCCAACCGCGGCTAACGAAGCAGGGAGATGGAGGCCTAGCTGGCCCACGGTGCTTCAGGAGAAACCTCCGGTGATGCGTCGACGAAAAAAAACTGAGAGGAGCGAAGCTGTCCGCAAATGCCTCTTAGCGTGGAAAACTACTTAACTGTAGTTAAACTTTGCAAAGGTTAGAATCAAAACCACTATAATCGCTGAAACTTAGCGGGTCGTTCAAAAGTTCGGCCGAAACTAATTTGAACAGGCTGTTCTCAGACAATAGCGGTTAGTCTCAACACTGTAGGCGAGCGTGCCAACAGTCCGTCCGACCACTCCAGTAGCCAGAACACGAGAGGACGAATCGAGGCGCTCTCGATACAGTTAAAGCAGTTCCACTTCACGTCACATCCGGGTGGAGCGCGCAAGGAATTGTGGGATCGTTATAGGGGGCGCTGGCGAGTTACCAACATTCCCCCCTTGGCCATAGGCGCTGAAAGGAGTGATACCCTATGGGCACATGGTGTTTAGTCTGCGACCCACGGTCCCTAGTATTCCACAAAGAGGTAGTTCCACAAAGAGGTAGTTCCACAAAGAGGTAGTTCCAAGGGTCCTTTCTGTGAAAAGTCTTTCAGACACAGTTCAACAGTTCACTTCATTTCATACAGTCCATAAGATGCATAGGCACTTGGGCATGAAAGCATAGGCACTTGGACATGAAAACAATTACACTATGGCTACTTAATTACCTTCTACATAACATTTCACACAGCAAACAAAAAAAAAATAATCAAAACTCCATAAAAGAAAATGGAAAAGAGGGGTTAGTTAGCGTGTTAGCAAGCCTACTCTTCAAGAAAGTTAGTGGAGGCCTTAGGCCTGATGGAGAATCGGACAATGCCACGATCTAATTTCTCAGGTGCGTAGATCGTTTTGTCCAGTTTGCGGTGTAGTGTCAGTATGTACCTATGTAGAGTGATGGCTATGAAGACTGTGACCAACCGCTAGCTAGAAATCCCAGCGCAATTCGGCTTATTAAAGATCCTTGATCGGACGCAGGGTTTGCGCGGTTATTCAAGAAAGTGGTAGCGATGCCAGTGGGCTTAAGATCGAATTGCACGGTTTGGTCCCTTCCAGCAGTAGTTGTGCTTGGAGGGTGGAGTTTATCTCAAGTTCGTGACCTGGGAAGGCATCGGGCATTTCTATCTCGGTCTCATACTGGTCAGCGCTAAGGTGATGGAGGGTGATGTCACCCACGTGAACAGTGGCTCCTAGTGGGACACTTAGGAGAGAGGTTTCGTTAGGGATCTTCATTCTAGTGGCAGTGTTATGTTGATCATATGATACCAGAATCTCAGTTTGGGGAGTGTTGATTAGCCACCGATTACCAGCTCTTTCTACTCTAGTTCCTATTCCTTCATCTTTAATAGACAATTTGCCTGCACACTTCTGCTCAGGGACTTTTGTCAATCCACAGAGACGGTCTGTGGTGTCTCGGATAAAGGGATTGCTGGGGCAGACCCAGTGGATATCTTTGGTAGAGGTGCACATGTCTAAGTTAGGGACGAGGTAGATAAAGGGGTTGTCATCGTGATAGGCTATGGTGGGAGGTGTCTGCAAACGTACGTGTACGTCGTTGTTCCAGAAACCTACATTAAGGACAGATTTGATTCTGTATATGTTTTGCCGTTCAATAACGGGGAGATTGAGGATGAAGCCTATTTCTAGGTTTTGAGGGTTCACAAAAATGGGGATAGCACTGCCAAGACTATAAGCCAGATGAATCTGTGATGAGTAAACGTTAGTCGTGGTAGTAGATCGGAGTATGCTGTCAACCATGCTGAGGGGTATCAAATATGGTGGGATTTTACCTCCACTCAGGGTGCTGAGAGAGCTACTTACTTCTCTCATCAGGTCCTGCATTAGGTCTCGGATTACTCGGACGTACTTGACTTCGCTTCTCATGATTGCTGCTAGCCTGTCTACGGCATGTACTGTGTTCTTGATTAATGTAGAATGCATGTTAACGGTTAGTATGGTTCCCTGCAGGGTTTTGCCTAGGCCCTGCAGCTCCTCCTGTTGAGTTAGTAGTCTACCCTGGATTTCTGGCATTTCTTCCTTAAGAATGTTCATTTCTCGTTTGACCGCGGTCAGGCTAACGGTGTTAACGGCAGACAGGCCCATTGAGAACAGAGAGCCAATGGCGGATGCAGCAGTAAGTAGTCCTCCGAGGAACCGTTTAGGGCGTGTTTTGCCGCTGAGTTCCTCCTCAGTGACTATGAACTTCTGTAACTGTTCGAGCATGTGAACTGTGGTACGCTTGGCGTGTTCGATGTTGGACCCAATCTCGGAGTCAGGCCCGGTTTCGAGGTTTGTTTGTGTGGGCGATCTAAAATGCTTACGGTACACGTCCCAAGGATCGAGGCGGGTGTACACGCGCTGGGTATGGACGCGGCAATTGGTGAGGAGCAGTCCTGGGGCATCTTGGAGAACAATGCCACTCGGCGGACCTGGTTCCACTATGTTACCGGCCAATGTGGTCTGCAGGACTAGGAAGATACCGAGGATGCAGAGAGGGGCCATTCTGCAACATACAGGAGTTTGTTATTCCGATTTGAGTGGTAACAAGGGTGGTTGCACGCTTATGGATTGAGAGGCATGCAACTAAGTTGGGCAGGCTATAACTTATTGTTTGTCCACCCCCCTATGGAGTGTGGACTGCTCAAAAAGCTTTATTTGGTTGTTATGGACCCATCTATACGAAGGCGCCTGGCTGGGCTTCGAAGTTTTGATGTGGTAGGCGACGGGGGACAGTTTACCGACGATTTCGAAAGGGCCGGACCAACGGGGTAAGAATTTTCTGGCTACTCCTACCGGTTTGGTGAAATTGAAGTATAGGACTCTGTCGCCTACTTCGTACTCATGGTGTGTCGCCTTTCTGTCGTAGTAAGCTTTCTGTCCTTTTGCACTCTTTTCGAGGTGTTCCTGGGCCCACGCAAATGTGGCCTGCAAGTGGCGTTGCAAGTCGGTGACGTACTGGTGTGCGGTGTACGCAGTGGCAACGCTTAGGTCCTCTGGTCGGTAGAGGAGGTGTAAGGGAAGAACCATTTCACGGCCAGTCATCATTTCGAACGGGGTGACTCCGGTGGTGCGGTGAGGAGTGGACCGAATGGCCATCAGCACCAGAGGGAGTTTGATGTCCCAATCTTTGCCATGGTGACTCACATACTTGCGAAGCATGCTCACGATGGTTTGGTTGGCGCGTTCGACCTGACCGGAAGACTGAGGATGATACGCGATGTGGAATTTTGCCTCGACTCCGAGCATCTCCCACAACACTCTCATGACCTCTGCGGTGAAATGAGTACCTCGGTCGGAATCAATGGATAGGGGCAAGCCCCAACGGCTGAACACATGGTTCATAAGAAGGAGAGCGGTGGTCTCTGCGGTTTCGTTTGGGGCGGGCAAGCATTCCACCCACTTCGTGAACGCGCAAGTGACGGTCAGGAGGTACTTATTACCTCGAGCCGATTTCGACACCGGTCCGACCCAGTCTATCTGGAGATTAGACCAGGGGAATGAGATGCCTTTGCTTTGCAGTGGGGCGCGGTTCAACGGTTGGGCTGGTCGGAATTGGCAGCAAATCAAGCACCCTTTGACATACTCGGTAACGTCCTGAATCATGAAGGGCCAATAGACAATCTGTTGGAGTGTCTGGTAGGTTGCCTGAGTGTTCCTATGGCCCCCGCACGGGCTGTCGTGAGCGTACTGCAACATGACCCCCCTATGATCTGTGGGCACGACCCACCGGGGAGGTCCCTGGTTGCGTGGTGTGTACACCAGGAGTCCTTTCTCGAGTTTTAAGCCGTTTTTGAGATTGTGAAGGTGATTTAAGTCTCGGGACTGTTGCAACTCTTGTGGGGAAATTGGGGACGCCACGGGGTCCGCAAGGAACTTACGGATTTGGTGGATCACGGAATCCCTTTCCTGCATAGACACCAGGTCGGCATCCTGGGGCAGTCGGCCGAGTTGCACTGTTCCTGCTTGGGGTACTGCGTCAGTTTGACCTGCTCTAGCCTGTCGGCGAGTAATCGCGGTTACGTTATGGCGTGGCGTCTCGGGAAGCCATGACGGCTGGAATTCCCAAAGGGGGCCGTCTACGGCTCCCGCTTTGGCGAGGCCATCTGCCTCATCGTTACCGACTTTGTCAGGTCCTGGGACTTGAGAATGTCCCTTCACCTTCTTCCAATAGACGCACATTCCCTGTTCGGTTACGAGTCGATCGCATGCTAGGAAGAGTTCGGAGTGTTTCACTTCCTTGCCCCTTGCGTTTTTCATGTCCTGCACCTTCCACGAGGGAAAGTGTGAGACGAAGCTATGCCTGGCATAATTTGAATCAGAGCAGAGGACTAACCGCTTGATGTTCTCACGGGCAGCTTGTTGCAGGATGATGAGCACGGCTGCTACCTCCGCATATTGGCTAGTCTTAGCCCCGAGTCGATGTTGGTATTTCCCTTGTATAGGGCCGTTCGCCCATACGATACCGACACCGGCTTGGACTTTGCGTTCATGATGGAATGAGCATCCATCTATGTAAGCGGTGGGGAGGTCTTTGCAGACGTTCTCGTCATAGTAGTGGTGGTCGGAGGGGAGAGCAGGTACGGTTGTTAGTTCGGTTTGATCCGGACTATTCTCGCAGTCGCAATGCTGGCATTCCGCCAGGCCTCGGCCAAGCGCCATCTTGTGGTTCTGGGCGTACTTCACCTCGACATCGTAGCCCTGTAGTGCCATCATCCAAGCTGCGATGCGACTGTTCGAAACTCTTCCCTCTCTCAGCCTCTGGCTGTTCAAGAACGAGACCGGTTGATGATTGGTCTCTATCACCACCTTCTGGCCACCAATGTAACTGCGAAAGTGTTCAACGGCCCAGACCGTGGCCAGCAGGGCTTTTTCGCAGTCTGAAAATTTCAACTCCACAGCACTGAGGGGCCGACTGGCGTATGCTACGACACGGCGATCTTTGTCATGCTGCTGTGACAGTGTGGCGCTCAGGCAGTGGGTGGAGAAACTAGCCTCCAAGAAGAACGGTTTGTCTTTGTTGGGATACGCGAGGCAGGGAGCGGAGCAGAGCTTCTGCTTCATGCTCTTGAACGCGAGTTCTTGAGGCTCACTCCACTGGAAGGGTTTATCCTTTCGGAGGAGCTCGGTGAGCGGTCGTGCTATCTCCGCGTAGTCCTCGATGAACTGTCGGGAGTAGTTGCAGACCCCTAAGAAGCTCCTGAGTTCGGGTACGTTGGATGGGGCTTTGATGTCTTGGATAGCCCGCACCCTCCCCGACTGGGGTTCAAGGCCATCTGGCCCAACGCACAGCCCAACGTATTCGACTTTGGTGCGACACCACTGCCCTTTGGTGACAGAGAGCTTCGCTCCTGCTCTGGACAGCTGAGACAGAACATGGCGTATCTCTTCGAGGTGTGCATCAAAAGTCTGTGACCTAATGAGGATGTCATCGACATAGATCAAGTTGCCACGAGCTGCGGCATCGCTCACTGCCTTATGCAAGAAGATGTTGAATTCAGCGGGGGAGTTCGCGTAGCCGAACGGACATCGGTTGAAAGTTAGCTGGCGGTTCCCAAAGGAAAAGGCCAGCTTGTGTTGGTCAGCTGGATCCACGCGCATGGTCCAGAATCCACTCGCCACGTCGGCGGTGGAGAAGAACTTTGCACCCTTCACCTTGGCAAGTTCTTGATCCAGATGGATCATGGGCCATCTTGACAAGGGCACTTGCTTGTTCAGCTGCCTATAGTCAATGGTGAGATGCCACTTGCCGTTCGGTTTCAGCACCGGCCACAAGGGGGAGTTGTAAGTCGAGTTACACTCGCGAATGATCTGCTTTTCCAGCAGAGTGTCCAGTGTTTCTTGTATTGAGTCGTATGCGGCTAACGGGATTTTGTATTGCCGCACAAACGTTGGTGGAGCGTTCGGATCTGTTGGGATTCGGACGGTGTGGATGTCCGTGACTCCGCAGTCATTAGAATCTCGCGCCCAGATCGCCTTGAAGTCGTAGAACAGTTCACGGAGCTGTCGTCTCTGGGCGTCCGTGGTCAGGCTGTCAGCTTTCACCAGCTGTTGTTGAACTTCTCGTTCGAAGCCTGGGTACGGTTCACCTAGAGCTGAATCGATGACCTCAGTTGCAGGGGTGTCGTTGCTCGATTGCGTGGCAAGAGCGTACACCAGCATGTGTTTCGGGGTGTCAGTTTTGGTCATGACTATGCGCTCGTCGCGAAGCATGTCGTGAGGTTCGACGCGGATCATGTGGAAAGGAAGAGTGATCCAGGGAGGTTCCACTGGATCGGAATGAGTGTCCGGCGTTGGCAGCTCACCGATGACTGGAATGGTGAGTTCAAAGTCATGGAATGCCTGGTCTATCAGAAGGCCTAAAGGCCGACGGGCAGGGATCGTGATGGCGTCCCGCGTGGAGTTTTGAACCAGGAGGTAAGCGGAACGATGACTCACTTCAAGCAGCGGAGTCCCACACACGGCTAAATCGAGCTCCATGAAGAATCTGAGAGGCTGGAAGAACGCCTGGGGGCTACGAAACTGTTGGTCTTTCATGATGACCAGCTTAAGAGGGGAACCAGCAGTCCTAGCGGGAATGACGATGTCAAATTCGCTAGCGACATGGCAGGCTTGGGGAATCGTTTGTCCTGACCGCATTTGTTCCGGGTCAGCTTGGAACGGGTGCTTAGCAGCGTCGGCTTGGGTCCAGATGACCCGGTTGACTAGGTCCAGTTGGGCTCCCAGTCTGACCAAGATGTCTGCCCCAATGACCAGTGGGTCAGGAAGTCCGGGGACGACACTCAAGAAATGAAGGAATTCTCTCTGACCGATGGCGAGCGACACGGCGCAGACGCCCGTGGCTTTGATGGGGCTCTGGGGTTGTTCGGCTGACAGTAGCCGGTGGCTCTTCTGCACAAAGACAGGGGAAGGAGTGCTCTGACGCACTATGTCAAACCACGTTTGGCTGATGGCTGACTTCTCTGACCAAAGCGCTAACCTGACGCCCGGTGCCGTGACGCCGTTGACAGTAATGTTGCCAGATATCCAGGGGTAGTACCTGGTTGGGGCAGATTCACCAAGAAAGCAAAGGAAAGACGGGTGGCCATCAAGCGCGTTGCGGTTGAGAAGAGTGTCGGTTGAGTTTGGTACGTCTTGACTCGGCTCAGGTGGAGCGGAGTGGTCTCGAGGTTCTCGGGGACCTGCCCTGACTCAGCTATCGGTGGAGTAGCCTCCACGCTAACTTCATCGCAACAGGCTCGATCGTGACGACGAGGATCTGGGGTCTGTGGGGACGCGACCTGGGCCCACAGTTGCCCACGACGACAGTCAATGAGGGGCGCTAGCCTATCTAGTAGGTCTTGGCCAATGAGGAACGGTTCTACCCCAACAGAGCAGATGTAAGTGGGGTGAGTGATGGACATGCCCTGGAAGGTGAGTTCTAACCATGCAATGGTTGTTACTGGGGCTTGATTCTGGGTGAAGCTAACCAAGTTGACGTCACAACGTTCGGTTCTGATGGGTCTACCTTGCGCACGCCGTGCATCAGAAACCTCTGCGAAGACTTTGGAACACATCAGGGTGATTTCTGACCCGGTATCCAAGAGAGCTTGGAGGGAAACGTTGCCTTCTACCACCACTGGGGTATAGATACGCTTGGCGTTGCCTTTCCTAACCAAATCTCCAAGAAACTGCGTCAGGGGTGCATCCTGCGGGTCAGGCTTCACTACCGGGGGGGGTGGTTTCAACTCATCGCTGCCTATTGGGCAGGGGTCCTTTCCCCACCCCACGAGGTAGACACGCGGTGGTGGTGGGGATGGGTCCCGGCCTAGTCATGCTGACGGTTCGTCCCTGTCCTTGCTCGGCTTACCCTTCCTGTTCTTATTGCTCAGCAGTTGTTTAACTCGTGCTAATTCGGTCCTCAGTTCTGCCATCCCAAGCGGCTCTTGGTTGGCTTGTTTAATCCGTGCTAATTCAGCCCTCAGTTCTGCCATCCCAAGCGGCTCTTGGTTGGCTTGTTTAGCGGTAGCTAGCTTAGGGCTCCGCTCCCTTCGAGAGGAGTTGCAATGGGGCCTTGACTGTCCGCTATTCTGAGATTTAGGGCCATGACTGCCAGGTTTGCGGTTACCTTGCCCTTTGGCGTTGGGGCCCTGTTCCCCCTTGGCTCCAGCTTGTCGAACTTTCCAGTTACCTTTGGGTTGACTCGACGTCTGGTGGCCAGGGTTTGGGTTCGCCCAAGGGGGCCCGCGGTTTGGGGCTTCACCCCCTTCTAGGCCTAAGGACTGACCTTCCTGCTCATATAGGCTGAGGACTCTGGGATCGTCCTCGTGGCGGTCTGTGGGTCGGACGAACGTCTCCCACGTTAGTTGTGCGGTGCGACGCATTTCTCTCATAGTATGGGGGCGCTGGCGACACGCGAGTGTTACTTGGTTACGGATGCACGGGTGAAGGTTATGGAGGAAGAGGGACTTGAAGTTGCGATCTTCCTCTAGCCCGGGCTCGCTTCTGCCCTGAAAGTACGCTGCACGGAGCCGACGGTAGTACTCGCGAGGGTGTTCGCTTCGTTTCTGTCTGATCAGAATGGCACCCATCGTCGCAGCAGTCTCGTCCTCGTACAACGAGTATTCCTCTTTCAAGTACTTACGTATTTTCTTGTAGTCGTCGAGGACTGACTGCGGTAGGGTCTAAACGAATGCTCGTACGCCACTACCTAAAGTTTTCCAGACTAGTCTGGCCTTTTCATGCGACGTAGCCTCTGGCAGGTCCAGGAGGCTACGCTCGATTTCCCGGAAATAATCATTAACGCTTCGGTGTCTATGATTTTCCGGCTCAAAACGCTCTATGTCTTTCGCAAGGACGTCGATTTGGCGGATCCTAGTTTTGCGTTCTGCGACGAGGCGTTTTGATTTTGACCCGTAGGGGTCCTCGCTGTCTTCGCTATTTGAGCTGCTCTCATATCGCCTATGTCTGCGTTTCGGCTTGTAGGCGGCCTCTCCGTCAGAGGAGTCTGAGGGTACGTAGCGCGGCGTTTTCTGCGGGCTAGAGGCTGCAGCGATATTGAAGTGCGAGGGGGTGTAGTGGGGAGTAAAGTAAAAACTCCCAGCGCCACGAGGTGGCGATAGCGCGACTTTCACGCGAGTTGAGCTTGAGTGCGGTGTCTGATCTACCGTTCTAAGCTCAGGTTCTTCCTCCTCCAGAGCGGAACTCTGTTCTTGGGAGGGTTTGGCCGATCCCTCATCTGAGCGACGTGCTTGCGTCACTTCTTCTCTGAGGTATTCTATTTCGCGCTTTAGTTCATCTTGTGTGGCTCTCAGGCCCACGAGGCTACTCTCCGCGCTTTCTGCTCTCCTTTGAGCTTCGGCCAGTTGTCGTTTTAGTGTTCTTTTCTCTTGTTCGAGGGTCATACACACATGTTCCATTTCCTTATAGTAGATCATGAACAATTTGGGCAGCCCTTCTGGGAGAGTCATAGTACGCTCCTTAAGTTCCCTAACGGCTATGTGTATTTCATCAAAGCGAGCCTTTTGGTCCAGATCACAGAAGTAATTTCTCCTATCCTCCGGGACTTGGCCTAAATCGCCTACAACGTCGAAGAGAGAGAGGAGGGGCCCTTCTGACTCCCTTGATGGGGAACGCGACATTTTGTTCGAAATGTATTAATTAACTTAAAGGAAATTAATACTAGGGGTTGATTAGGTTAGAATTTAATTTAATCCAAGTTGCTAAATAATTGATGTGGTTTCCTAGCTACTTTGTTTTCACTAATGTTTCACTTGTATTAATTAGCTCAATTAATAATTAGTTAATAATAATGATTATTATTAATAATATTAATTAAGTACTTGGATTAGATATTATTCTAATGTACTAATCAATTAAACCAGTTTATCAGCTAACTGTGGTTGGCAGCTGAATTTCAGTTCTGTGATTAACACACTGTTAATGATTCACCATTAAAGTCATCTGTGTTATACCTTGGCAGTTGATTTTGGGTATACAGCAGTTTACAAGTTATTGTTGAGAAATTCACAAAGTCATTAAACTATTCCTCACACGGGGCACCACTTTAATGTAGGTTGAATTGGGATTAATTAAATTATAAATTATGTAATAATTGATAATTAAATTAATCAATTTATAAATAAAGATCAGTCTCATAAAATCTTAAATTATTAATCTTAATACTCACCGTGAATGGTTACATTCAAGATTAATGGTAGCTCTGTATTAGATGGGAAACCCAGTTGTATACAAAAGCTAAATTCTGAAGGAAAAAGGAGTTCTAAATAGTTGACCTTGTGAATAAACAACAGGAACAAGTAAAATGCAATTCAATTTTATTAGCTTTTATTTGTCTACTACTCACTAATAATAATAATCTCAAAATACATTCAATGTCGGCAAAGGTAATAACAAGACAAAACAATGGAACAATTACACCTGGACTATAAAGTTGAGGGAAAGAGAGAGAGAAAGAGATAGAAGAAAAAAGAAAAGAATCCCTTGTGTGTGCGTGTGTGTGTGAGGCTAGGGCAAGCCGATGCGTGTGTGTGTGTGTGTGTGTGTATCTGTGGGCAGATGCTAACGACTAGCCACTCTGGCAATGCTTAAACAAAATGGCGGTCAGTGCCTAGGTGTCGTATCACAGGTAACTCAATGAGGAAGGTATCAAAATGGCGTCGGAAAAATGGCGCCTGCAGGCCTAGTCGAGAACACAAGCCTACGAGCTAGCGTATCACCCTGAGGTAGCTAGCAATCAGTTGCTAAGGAGAATCTGACCACGTTACAGCTGGATCCAAACACTGTACTTAACAACAATTTCCAACAGACTATCTAGGCAAAGAACTCAACACGAGAGAGAGAGAGAGAGAGAGAGAGAGAGAGTGTGTATATGTGTGTGTAATAGGTGTTGGATGGAGAGGACTAGGCCTTGTAGCGGTCTAGCCTCGGAGCTTAAAATAACAAACTTGTCGCTGCGCTGCTAATCAGATAGGGAAGCTAGCAATGGAGTTAAGGAAAGATATCATGCAAGATACCCTGTCTAACAAGTTCAAAGAAAAAAACAGAACCAAAACAAACAATAAAAACAAACAAACACCTTCCGTGTCTGAGCGGGTATGCTAAATAGCTCAAAGCTTAAACATGACCCTAACAACCATCTGAATAAGCTACAAATTAAAAATTTGCCCAAGTGCCTACTCAATGCGATGGAAGTTCTTTCTCCGATGTCCGCGCTGAGGGTCGCGGTCCGAGGAGAGGAGGTTAGCGGCGCGTTGCGTCCAACCGCGGCTAACGAAGCAGGGAGATGGAGGCCTAGCTGGCCCACGGTGCTTCAGGAGAAACCTCCGGTGATGCGTCGACGAAAAAAAACTGAGAGGAGCGAAGCTGTCCGCAAATGCCTCTTAGCGTGGAAAACTACTTAACTGTAGTTAAACTTTGCAAAGGTTAGAATCAAAACCACTATAATCGCTGAAACTTAGCGGGTCGTTCAAAAGTTCGGCCGAAACTAATTTGAACAGGCTGTTCTCAGACAATAGCGGTTAGTCTCAACACTGTAGGCGAGCGTGCCAACAGTCCGTCCGACCACTCCAGTAGCCAGAACACGAGAGGACGAATCGAGGCGCTCTCGATACAGTTAAAGCAGTTCCACTTCACGTCACATCCGGGTGGAGCGCGCAAGGAATTGTGGGATCGTTATAGGGGGCGCTGGCGAGTTACCAACAATAATTATCTAGTTTTGTACTGTACTTTGCTAAGATATTTAAAGCAAATCCACCTTTGGAAATGAATGGACCTATAAACAACTCATTATCCAAAATTACTGTCAGCTCCAGAATTATTGGCACCCTTTATAAAAATGAGTAAAATTGTTTGTTGTTGTTGTTGTTCTTCTTCTCCTCCTCACTTTTCCCTTCTTTCTGATTTCTTGTCCTCTTTTATACCGTCAACATTTTCTTCTATTTCTTCGAACCTAATAAATAAACAGATAAAATATAGCATTGTTATGTACCAAAGAAAAACATATGGTGAAGTTTTCTGTTAGAAGTCTTCAGCTTTGTAATGTTTTTTTCCACGCAAGAAAATGTCTTCTGGACATACTTGGTGTCATGAAACACTGCATGAACTTTGGGAACAAAGAACAAAAAGGGAGGCTGGTGAGAGAATGGATGTTTATAGCTGCAATAACATAAAGGATAACATGAACTACCTGTGTTTTGCTGATTGTGGCAGCGGGGGCGTGGTCAAGCGCCGGTCTGTGACAGGAGGGCAGAGCCAGGGAAGGTGAGTGGCAGAATCGCTACACCTGACGGTAATTAACCTGTGTTTTGTGTGTTTTCCCAGTAACCGCTTCCTGAGGGAGAGCAGAGGAAGCGCATCCCGGGACCAGAACACAGAGTGTGTGTGTGTGTGTGTGTATGTGTGTGTGTGTGTGTGTGTGTTACGCCGCATGCTAGAAACTGGTGATTTAAACTGAAAAGTGAGAAATAAAAAGCCTTCTCTGCATCTAAAGCGTTGTCCTGCCGTCCTCTGTGCTCCACCCACACTTCGTAAGCGCTACAGTGGTGCCGAAACCCGGGAAAAAGGTGGAGCATCAACTTTGCCGCCCCATGGAATCCTCCCCGTTCGTGGACTTGGTCCACGCCCTCGCCATGGCTCAGCAGAGCCAGCACCAGGCACTCGTCACGCTCCGAAAGGAGCAGGAGCGACGCTTCGAAGCCCTGGTGCTGGCCCAGCAGGAAGATCGTGAGGCGTTCCGGCATCACCTCGTGTCTGCGGGGTCCACCAGCGCCCCGGCCGCGGGCCCGTCTCCCCTCACCATGACCAAGATGGGCCCGCAGGATGACCCCGAGGCGTTTCTCACCTTGTTCGAGCAGGTCGCCAAAGCCTCGGAGTGGCCGATGGAGCAGCGCGCGGCGTGCCTCCTCCCCCTCCTGACGGGAGAGGCGCAGCTGGCCGCACTACAGCTCCCCACTGACCGCTGGCTGGCCTACGTGGACCTTCACCGGGCCGTCCTCCAGCGCGTGGGGCGCACGCCCAAACAACAGCGCCAGCGCTTCCGCGCGCTGCGGTTGGAGGAAGTCGGCCGGCCGTTCGTGTTCGGCCAGCAGCTCCGGGACACCTGCTGGCGGTGGCTGAGGGCCAACGATCGCGACGCCGAGGGAATCATCGATCAGGTGGTGCTGGAGCAATTCATCGCCCGCTTACCAGCCGGAACCGCGGAGTGGGTCCAATGCCACCGCCCGGCGTCGCTGGATCAGGCCGTAGGACTGGCGGAGGATCATTTGGCGGCTGTTCCGGTGGCAGGACGGCCGACGGCGGATTTCCCACTAGAACAATTGCGAGACGAGACTCTGCGACACGCGTTTGACCAAGTGAGAGTAATCGATGGTCAAATGCTCCAGCCGAACGCCACCCCGTCCTTCCCCTATTTTTCCATTTTGAAGGATAGATTATACCGAGTGACGCAGGACACTCAGACGAAAGAGCGAGTCACACAATTATTAATTCCAAAGAGCCGCCGGGAATTGGTATTTCAGGCGGCTCACTTTAATCCCATGGCTGGACACCTAGGGCAGGATAAAACACTAGCCCGGATAATGGCCCGATTCTATTGGCCGGAGATTCGCGGCGACGTCCGTAAGTGGTGTACGGCGTGCCGCGAATGCCAGTTAGTAAATCCAGCGGCCATTCCAAAAGCGCCCTTATGCCCCCTACCATTAATCGAGACCCCGTTCGAAAGAATTGGGATGGATCTCGTCCGGCCATTAGATCGGTCAACATGAGGGAACCGCTTTATATTGGTTCTGGTGGACTATGCAACGCGATACCCGGAAGCGGTGCCTCTTCGCAATATCTCAGCACGCAGTATTGCAGAGGCCCTCTTCCACGTCATCTCCCGGGTTGGAATCCCGAAAGAGATTCTGACTGACCAAGGCACCTCGTTTATGTCACGAACACTGAGAGAACTGTATGGGCTACTGTGTATTAAGCCGATCTGCACCAGCGTTTATCACCCACAAACGGACGGCTTAGTGGAACGGTTCAACCGCACCCTCAAAAATATAATCAAAAAATTCGTAAGTGAGGACGCACGTAACTGGGATAAATGGCTCGAACCCTTGTTATTTGCAGTGCGAGAGGTCCCCCAAGCCTCCACGGGGTTCTCCCCGTTTGAATTATTATATGGGCGTAAGCCACGCGGCATCTTAGATGTACTGCGGGAAAATTGGGAGGAGGGACCTTCACAGAGTAAAAACGAAATTCAGTACGTTATGGACCTGCGCGCAAAACTCCACACGCTCACCCACCTAACTCAGGAGAATTTGCGGCAGGCCCAGAAACGGCAAGCCCGCCTGTACAACAAGGGCACGCGCCTTAGAGAGTTCACTCCGGGAGATAAGGTACTCGTCCTGTTGCCCACGTCGAGCTTCAAATTAATCGCCAAGTGGCAAGGACCCTTTGAGGTCACACGGCGAGTCGGGGACGTCGACTATGAGGTAAGGCGAACGGACAGGGAGGGGGCACTACAGATCTACCACCTCAATCTGCTTAAACTCTGGAACGAGGAGGTCCCCGTGGCGTTGGTGTCAGTAGTTCCGGAGAAGGCGGAGCTGGGGCCGGAGGTTCAAAAAGGGACATTGGCATCACGTACCTATCCGGTCCCCTGTGGAGACCACCTCTCCCCGGCCCAACTCACGGAGGTCGCCCAGTTGCAGGCCGAGTTTTCGGATGTGTTCTCGCCCCTGCCCGGTCGTAGTAACCTCATAGAACACCACATAGAGACGCCCCCGGGGGTGGTAGTGCGTAGCCGCCCTTATAGGCTACCTGAACACAAAAAAAAGGTGGTTCGGGAAGAACTTCAGGCCATGCTTGAAATGGGCATCGTCGAGGAGTCCCACAGTGACTGGAGCAGCCCGGTGGTCTTGGTACCCAAGGCCGACGGGTCGGTCCAGTTCTGTGTGGACTATAGAAAAGTCAACGCGGTGTCTAAATTCGACATGTACCCAATGCCTCGTATTGATGAGCTGCTCGATCGACTAGGCACGGCTCGCTTTTACTCGACACTGGATTTGATGAAGGGATATTGGCAGATCCCCTTGACTCCATTATCCCGGGAGAAAATGGCCTTTTCCACACCATTCGGCTTACACCAATTCGTCACACTTTCGTTTGGGCTGTTTGGGGCGCCCGCTATGTTTCAGCGGCTGATGGACATGGTCCTCCGGCCCCACGCCACCTATGCGGCCGCTTATCTGGACGATATTATCATTTATAGTAATGACTGGCAGCGGCACCTGCAACACCTGAGGGCCGTCCTTAGGTCGCTGAGGCGGGCGGGTCTCACTGCCAACCCAAAGAA
Organism: Neoarius graeffei; assembly: GCF_027579695.1. Taxonomy (NCBI): domain Eukaryota; kingdom Metazoa; phylum Chordata; class Actinopteri; order Siluriformes; family Ariidae; genus Neoarius; species Neoarius graeffei. The sequence continues at coordinate 17,273,718 of NC_083591.1, read as the reverse complement.
GTGTGCGATTGGGCAGGTGGAAGTATGGTATCTGGGCTTCCACTTGGGCAACGGGCAGGTGCATCCCCAAATTAATTAGACCGTAGTGATTGCGGCCTGCCCGAGGCCCAAGACCAAAAAGGGGGTGAGACAGTTCCTGGGGCTGGCTGGCTACTATCGTAGGTTTATACCTAATTATTCGGACGTCACCAGCCTGCTGACTGACCTCACTAAAAAGGGAGCGCCAGATCCGGTCCAGTGGACGGAACAGTGCCAGCGGGCTTTCTCTGAGGTAAAGGCTGCACTGTGTGGGGGGCCACTTTTACACTCCCCTGACTTCTCTCTCCCTTTTATGTTGCAGACGGATGCGTCGGACAGAGGGCTGGGGGCCGTTTTGTCCCAGCAGGTGGAGGGGGAGGATCGCCCCATCCTGTACATTAGTCGGAAGCTGTCGGTGCGTGAGGGGTGCTACAGCACGATTGAAAAGGAATGCCTGGCGATCAAGTGGGCGGTCCTCGCCCTCCGTTACTACCTGCTGGGGCGCCCTTTCACCCTCTGTTCGGACCACGCGCCCCTCCAGTGGCTCCACTGCATGAAGGATGCCAACGCGCGGATCACCCGTTGGTATCTGGCACTCCAACCCTTCAACTTCAAGGTGGTCCACAGGCCGGGGGCGCAGATGGTCGTGGCGGACTTCCTCTCCCGCCAAGGGGGGGGGGGGGGGGGAGTCGTCTGCGGGCCGGACGGGCGCCCGGCCTGAGTCGGGCGGTGGGGGTATGTGGCAGCGGGGGCGTGGTCAAGCGCCGGTCTGTGACAGGAGGGCGGAGCCAGGGAAGGTGAGTGGCAGAATCGCTACACCTGACGGTAATTAACCTGTGTTTTGTGTGTTTTCCCAGTAACCGCTCCCTATTTAAGGAGGCAGAGGGAGAGCAGAGGAAGCACATCCCGGGACCAGAGTGTGTGTGTGTGTGTGTGTGTGTGTGTTACGCCGCATGCTAGAAACTGGCGATTTAAAAAAAGGGGGTTTACCTGATATTCTACTTAAACAGTAATAAAAGCATAAAAAATTAAACACAATATAACATACTGTAGTTACATTTAAAGTTGTCAAATATCAGTGTAGCGCTTACGAAGTGTGGGTGGAGCACAGAGGACGGCAGGACAACGCTTTAGATGCAGAGAAGGCTTTTTATTTCTCACTTTTCAGTTGAAAAGTGAGAAATAAAAAGCCTTCTCTGCATCTAAAGCGTTGTCCTGCCGTCCTCTGTGCTCCACCCACACTTCGTAAGCGCTACACTGATATTTGACAACTTTAAATGTAACTACAGTATGTTATATTGTGTTTAATTTTTTATGCTTTTATTACTGTTTAAGTAGAATATCAGGTAAACGCATACTGAACACAAGCAGCTCAGTGGATAAGGTTCAGAGAGTCACTGCTGGGTCCTTTGAACTTTATTGTTGATCTTATTAAGGATGTTACATGGTTTTATAAATCCATAAAGGTACATTTGAAATGTTTTTCATTTCCTGGTGTAAGTTTCACCTATAGACGCTAAAATCGGGGTGTAATATTTACAGAAGCTCTCCATGAATAATATTATTGCTGGAAGAGAAGGAATACATAGCAAGAAGACGTCGTCATGGTCTAGACAATTTCATATTAAATGGCACATGAACTGAATATTAAATTGATTTGTGAGATTTCACTCCAACACACTGATTATGCAAGTGTTTGCTTTGGTGGCAGCTTCCTTTATAGATTTCACAGTACCTCTTTCCAAAACACGGAGGGAGCAGGAGACCCACCTGATGAGCCCCTTTCGACCGACACACACAGAGCTCAGTGAGATACAGATCTGCTCCTTCAGCAGGAACTCTGAGCAGGAGGCTTAATGAAAGCAACATTTTTATTTCTCCAGCATTGTTTATCATTAATTAATTAGTAAAGGCCTCATTAGTAACACTGCACACATCCTCATCTGTCACAATCTACACACTTTCTCCTTCTCTTCCATATGCTTCTTCTCCTCCCCTTCTTCTGTTCCTCCTGCTCTTCCTTTTCATCTCCATCTATTCCCCTTCTCTTCTTTATTTGTCTTCTTCTTCGCTGACTTTTTTCCCTTATTCTTACTAGTATTTCCATCTCTCACACACACACACACACACACACACACACACACACACACACACACACACACTCTTTCTTTACTCCTGAGGAAGAAGATTACAGCCCTCCGAGTATGTGTGCGCACGCACACTGTAATTGAGGATCATTTGCCAACTGAGTGTAATAATAATAATACCCCGCCTTTCGCCCGTAGTCAGCTGGGATAGGCTCCAGCTTGCCTGCGACCCTGTAGAACAGGATAAAGCGGCTAGAGATAATGAGATGAGATAATAATAATCCCTGTCTTATTTTTCTTTATCCATTTTGCCTCCACCTTCTTCTTCTTCTGATCCCCACATCATCCTCATACTCCTCCTTCTCCTCATCGCCTCCTCCTCCATGTTCTTCTTCTCATTCCCACCTCCTCCTTGTTCTCATCCCCCCTCCTCCTCATCTTCTTCTCAGCCCCATGTCCTCCTCCTTCTCATCCACACTTTCTCTTCCTTAATTTTCTTATCATCTCCTCCTCCTTTTCCTCCATCTTCTCATCCCCTCCTCCCGCTTCTTATCCCCACCCCTTCCTCCTTCTCATCCCACCTCCTCCATCATCTCTTCCTCCGCTGTCTTCTTCTCATCCCCACCTCCTCCTTCTCATCCTCACTGCCTCCTCCTCCTTCTTCTCATCCACATCTCCTCCTCATCCCTTCCTTTCATCTCCTCCACCTCCTTCTTCTCATCCCCACCACCTCCTCCTCCATCTTCTTCTCATCTCCTCCTCCTCTGCTCTTTTTCTTCTCCTCATACCCACTGCCTCCTCCTCCTCATCCCCTCCTCCCGCTTCTCATCCCCACCTCCTCCTCCTTCTCATTCCACCACCTCCTTCTTATCTCCACCTCCTCCTCCTTCTCATCCCCACCTCCTCCATCATATCTTCCTCTGCTGTCTCCTTCTCATCCCCACCTCCTCCTTCTCATCCCCACTGCCTCCTCCTCCTTCTTCTCATCCTCACCACCTCCTCCTCCATCTTCTTCTCATCTCCTCCACCTCTGCTCTTTTTCTTCTCCTCATACCCACTGCCTCCTCCTTCTCATTCCACCTCCTCCTCCTCATCCCTTCCTCCCGCTTCTCATCCCCACCTCCTCCAACAGTTTTTCTAGAAAGCAGTTCAGATCCAAATCCAGTTCACATGCATTTTATAACAGCTTAGGAGGCTAAAGGTTCTTTTTTTTTTTAAATGTACCTAGAGGTGGGCGGCACGGTGGTGTAGTGGTTAGCGCTGTCGCCTCACAGCAAGAAGGTCCGGGTTCGAGCCCTGTGGCCGGCGAGGGCCTTTCTGTGTGGAGTTTGTATGTTCTCCCCGTGTCCGCGTGGGTTTCCTCCGGGTGCTCCGGTTTCTCCCACAGTCCAAAGACATGCAGGTTAGGTTAACTGGTGACTCTAAATTGATCGTGAGTGTGAATGGTTGTCTGCGTCTATGTGTCAGCCCTGTGATGACCTGGCGACTTGTCCAGGGTGTACCCCGCCTTTCGCCCGTAGTCAGCTGGGATAGGCTCCAGCTTGCCTGCGACCCTGTAGAACAGGATAAAGCGGCTAGAGATAATGAGATGTACATCGAGCATAATGATTTTCTGGAACTTTTTTCAGATTTCCTACATGCAATTTATTGGAAATAATAATGGCAGTAAGAAGAACTTTAGACTGGAGCTGTTAGATTGGGAGCCACTGATAAAGGTTTTCCACTATGGTTATGGTCATAATGTATCGATATAATTGGAGTCTTTTCCTCGCACCAGATTTAAATGAGTTTAAATGAGCTCTATAGGGAATAGCGCTTTCTTTCGAGACTCATTAATTGCTCCTGCTGAAGGTCAGGTATCTAAGAGAAAAACCTGCAGCATCTCCTAAAAACACTGATCATGTATATTTATAGCCTTCTACAATAACACACTGCCGCTGTATTCATCAGCATATGAAAAGTGGAAAGAAAACATTGAGGCTCGTATTATTGTATTGTTATATTGAACTGTAATGAGCACAGAGCTCCAGAACGCAGTATAGTGAACTCCCAGAGAAGAGGAAAAAGATGAGAGGGTAATAAATGTGAATGAGTGCCGGTGTTATGGCAACAAGGAAACATCCCCATGACCTCCAGAACATGAAAAAAAGCAGATTAAAAATGAATACCAGAAGAAGGAGAAGGAAACAAGAATTGAATAAACATTGACGAGGGTTAAATAGAAGCAGGACCATCATAAGGAGAAGAGATGGATTTTTTTAAAGAAAAGAGAATAGGAAAGAAGAACAGAAGAAACAGAAGGCAGAAGGTATGGAAAGCAGGAAGAGGAAGAGGAGAAGGAAAAGAGGTGGAAGGAAAGACAGAAAAGAGCAGAAAGTGATGGAGAGGCAAAAGAAAGGGGGAGAGGGAGTGTGAAATGAAGATCAGAACAAGAGAAAAACAGATGAGCAGATGAATGAGAAGAAAACACAAAAGGACACCAGCAAGTAAATAAAAGATGATGAATGATAAATAAAAGGACCATCATGAGAAGAGATGGATTAAAAAATGAAAGCTGAAGAAAAGAGAATAGAAAAAAATAAGAGAAGGATGAGAAGAACCAAGATGAGGAAAGCAGGAAGATGAAGAGGAGGAGAAGTAAAACATGATATATGATAGAAGAATAAATAGAAGAAGGATCATTCTGAGGAAAGGAAACAGAAAGAAAGAAGCAGGGAGAGGGGGAGAAGAAGGAAAAGAGGTGGAAGGAAAGAAAAAAAACAAGAGCAGAGAGTGACGGAAAAGCTAAAGAAAGCAGGAGATGAAGAATGAGAAGAAGAAGAAAGATGAGGACAGTAAAAATGAAGAATAGAAGAAGGAGAAGAAAGAAGAAAATGAAGCAGGAAGTAAATAAAAGATGAAGAATGATAAAGTAAAAGAAGGAATATCATGAGGAGACGAGACGGAATTTTAAAATAGCAGAAGGAGAGGAAATGAAAAAAGGAGCAGGAAGAGAAGAAGAGCAGTGAAATATCCGACCAGAATTCTGCCAGATGTGTTGATTTTAGAAAAGTCAAAATAAATTAACTTGTGCACTAACTTTTTTTTTTTTAATTTTCAAAGATGTTGTACACAGAAAAAAGAACAGTTCAAATAAATCACTGAAAGCCCAATATTGCTCTACTACATTTAGAAACAGAAGAATAAACACTAAAACCCAGAACAGATTTATATATTTGATTTATGGAAATAGAAGGCATTAATGTGCTTCATTTATTACAATGAGTCTGAAAATATTCCTCTTAATATCCATGAAATCACAGTGATGTGACAATATCAAACTGAAACACACCAAGAGATGTCATGGTTATGGATAAAGCAATAAACAAGGCTATTATTTTTCATTTCTCTTTTTAAAAAAAAACATATATTTATATACAGTTGTGGTCAGAAGTTTACATACAGTGACATGAATGTCATCTTGGATATGAATGTCATGGCAATATTTGGGCTTTCAATAATTTCTTTGAACTGTTCTTTTTCTGTGGCAGAATGATTGTACAGCATACATCTTTAATTAAAAAAAAAACACTAGAATTTGGTGCACAAGTTTTCATTTTCTTTGGGTTTCCTGAAATCAATACAGGGTCAAAATTATACGTACAGCACACCTAATGTTTGGGTAAAATGTCTCTTCGCAAGAGTCACCTTGACCAAACATTTTTGTTTACCATGAATAAGCTTCTGGCAGAATTCTGATTCAATATTTCATGACTCTTCATGATAGAATTGGTAGAGTTCAATTAATTTTTTTTTCTTGGCATGGACTTGACTTACAAGCACGGTCCATATATTTTCAATAGGGTTGAAGTCAGGACTTGTTTTAAGCTTAATGTTAGCCTGCTTTATCCTCCACAACCAGCTCTGATGCGTGTTTGGGTTCATTGTCCTGTTGTAACTCCCAAGTCGTGTTCAAGTTTCTGATGGTTTATGCTGAAGAATTCTGAGGTGGTCCTCCTTCTTCATTATTCCATCCACTTTGTGCAATGAACCAATTTCCTTTCAGCTGAGGGTGACAGTTTGTGTTTTCTTGAAGCAAAGTGGCTTGGCAAAGTAACCATACCTCACAATAACTTGGATACAATTGTTTGAACTGATCTTGGAATCTGCACTTGTTTAGAAATGGCTCCAAGAGACATGCTGGAGTTGTGTATGTCTGCGATCCTCTTTCTCAGATCTGCACTGAGCTCCTTGGACTTTCCCATTTTACTGCGTTGGCTAATCCAATGAGTGCTGTAAACAAACCCTTTTTATGAAGGCACAGAGAAGCTACCAGCTGTAGTCAATCATAATCGCTAACAGGAAGTTAAGAGACCTCGGCCTTGGTAAGATAAGTGACATTTTGGAAATTTCAGCACCTCTGAATTAATAATCTAAATGAGCATTTTTGACCCTGTATGTATAATTTTGACCCTGTGTTGATTTCAGAAAACCCAAAGGAAACGAAAACTTGTGCACCAAATTCTAGTGTATTTTTTAAATTAAAGATGTATGCTGTACAATCATTCTGCCACAGAAAAAGAACAGTTCAAAGAAATTACTGAAAGCCCAAATATTGCCATGACATTCATATCCAAGATGACATTCATGTCACTGTATGTAAACTTCTGACCAAAACTTTAGATTTACTTACTGTACAAGTCTAACCACTAGAGGGGGCAGGGATGTATGAGATGGTCATGGTGAATGTACAGTACACTGCTACAGCCTAAAGGTGATGATACACTGGGCAACATTTTGGGCAATGTTGCTGAGAACGGGCAACCAGGTGAGACACAGGGCAACTAATTCGGGCAACAGACAATTGGCAACAACCAATCAGATAAGAGCAAATCTATTGCCAGGGAGACAGACACTGCAAAGATGGACACTGAAACATTTGCAGTGGTCACTTCTGTCTTGGCTTCAGCCTTTATTTTGTTCAAGTAAATATCACTTCTGGAACAAAATTGAATATATAGCTAGCGATAACTTTCAGCTAACTATGTTAGCAAAAACCACCACTAGTTAGCTAAAGCTCATTCAATCTCTATGGAGCGGTGGTTAGCTAATGGCAGTTTACACTTGGCTGAAAAAAACTGATGTCTTAATTACAACCTGAGCACATAAAAATAGCTGTCTGTTGGTTTTCTAAGCATTTGATGAGGTCAGGCTTGTAGTACTCAAGTCCAGGACTCGGACTCAAATCCGACTTGTGCCCTGATTTTAAGGACTCGTGACTTGACTTGGACTTGAGTACTGATGACTTGGATTTGGACTCATGTATTAACTGCATTCGCACTCGTAAATTGGAGACGAGGACTCAGATGTTTTTTCTTTATTTTTGTAACATGCCATAATAATTTGGCACAAGATATTTATATCTACATTCATTTTTATACTAATTTCATGCAAGAGAATTCAACTGTTCATATGTTATGTTCAGGAACAAACTAACGTTAATGGCACTAAAATGCCTGGAGAGAACGCCCCTAGGATTGTCCGCTTTGCTTATACAGACTTCTCGTGCAGTGGGAAAAAATGCACTGCTATGTGTTCCATATGTAGAAGAACTATCGAGGAGACGACGGGGACAACCTCAAACTTCAATTGTCATTTGGCAAGACTCCACCCAGAGAAGGAAGTGACACGCTATGTTCATTGCTCTGTTGATAGTGGGGCTTGCTTGCTGACCGATGAACTAGCTAGTGTTAACCCTCTCTCATGTTATTTGCCCTGTTGATAGCGGGGCTTGTGTCAGACTCAACTCGGTCAGTAGTGGACTCGACTCAACTCTAAATTTTCTTTAATGGCTTGGACTTGAACACTGGGGACTTGAGACTGGACTCAGACTTGAGGTTTAGTGACTTGACTACAACACTGGATGAGGTAAATTCACTACTTTGGGTTTACACATAACCCAAACCGGTGTAACAGGCCATAGTATACCCCCAGTCCAGACTATACCTGGGGTTAAAGCGGCCTAGGCTAGATTATACCCTGGGTATGTTATAGCCTAGGCCAATTTATACTCTGAGGTATATTATAGCCTAGGCCAGTTCATACCCCTCAGGCCAAATTATACCCCCATGATATTAGTAGCGTTGAGCGATATACACAAGAATTACTTAATTTTCAACATTTTATTGAGAATTCAGTTTTGTCAGGTAAGTTAAGTGAGAAAGCTAACTGACCTAAATCTTAAAACTCTTAACACACAAACTTTTATTACTTCAACCAGAAAAACTTTAATCACTAAAAATATTAAACTTCCACAAAGATCAAAGATTACTGCCACACTTCTCAGTAGTGTTTACACATTAAAATAAAAGCACATATCCAAAATGTTATAATGCAATTGTAATATAATGTTCAATTAATTTGACTATTCATAATATAATAAAACTCATAACGAACTGAAACTCCAACTACTAACATGTTGGTCCTGGGCAGAGGTGGGCAGAGTAGCCAAAAATTGTACTCAAGTAAGAGTATTGTTACTTTAGAATAATATTACTCAAGTAAAAGTAAAAAGTAGTCGTCCAATTAATTACTTGAGTAAGAGTAAAAAGTATTAAGTGAAAAAACTACTCAAGTACTCAGTAACTTTGTTTATTGATCAGGATGTCATAACAGGCAGAGATTTCATATATATTTCACATAAACTGTGTGTGTGTAGTTCTGTGTATTAACAATAACAACAAGAAGCTCAAGGCAGTCTGCACATAAACCATAACACTGTGTGTGTGTGTGTGTGTGTGTGTGTGTGTGTGTGTGTGTGTGTGTGTGCATGCGCGCGCACGTGCACGTGCATGTTCACTCAATGAAGTGACTGTTCAGCTTTAACAGCAGCTGAACATCACACGTAATATCTCCTCGTACGAAAAAGACTGGAAATAATCCTGTAAGATGCGATCAACAATGTTAATCCTTTCATCTCCCAAAAAGTTGTTTACTGGCTCCATCTCGCAGAGGAGTTAGCAAGTGGAAGTAACAAGCAAAAAGGTTGCTAACTAGCTGCCAGTGCCCAGCTTGGCTGGGTGGTGGTGGGGATTGCTAGCAAGCAGTCAAGCTAACAAGCTAATGCCCTTCCTTTTGTGAACAAGCACTTGTAGACAAATAATAAAACAAATCTCACAGAAAAAAAAACACCTAAAGTCTTCACAAATCCCTCTAATCCACAACAAATACAGTAGCTTGAAAAATGGAGATTTCACAAACGATATGTTACGCGTTTTGTTATTTAGTAAGTTTTCACCAGTCTTCCATTCCCAGTTTTTGACCAGAGCCATGTACAACTGTAACACTATTGAGGAGCTGACATTAGGTGAGCAACCTTATTTTCATGAGCATTTTTTGGTTTCACATCAATAAAAAGTGATTGTTAGGAAGATTTTTTGTAGTTTTATTTCTTGGTTCTCTGGTGTGTGTGTGTATCTTGCCGTCTGAGGCCGCAGTGCGTCAATACATTTCCACAAAATGATGTATTTTACAGTTATTTATGATGTTACAACAGGGCTAACATCTGCCTATGAAGACAGCCAAAAGCACACAGCCTACTTACCGCAATGTGTTTCCTCAAATTCGACGTTGAATTTTTATAAGCTGAAACGTCCACTGGTTTGGGGAGACACATGTGACACCGCATAACATTATTATTTTTTGTTGTTTGGAGAGTGAACATGGTTTGTATGTGTGGCCAGGGGTGTGCCTCTTCGGCTTGATGAGAAACGCTGGCCGTTGTCTCTGCCATTTTTCTTCTGCTTGGGCAAATTATCAATAAAAATTCAATTTTGTATCACTGCTATGCAGATGATACCCAAATTTATTTTGCTCTATCACCAAATGACTATGCCCCCCTTGAATGTCTCTACCAGTGCATCGATCAAATCAATAGCTGGATGTCACAAAATTTTCTTCAGTTGAACACAGATAAAACAGAAGTAATTCTATTTGGAAAAAAAGATGAAAGACTCAGGATTACCACTATTCTTGACACAAAAGGGATTAAAACTAAAGAAATGGTTAAAAATCTTGGTGTTTTCATTGACAGCGAGCTAAACTTTGACAGTTACATGAAAGCAATCACTAAAATGGCATTTTATCACCTAAAAAACATTTCCAAACTAAGAGGACTTATGTCAAAAAATGATCTGGAAGAACTAATACATGCCTTCATCTCTAGTAGGGTTGATTACTGCAATGGCCTTTTCACAGGCCTGCCAAAAAAGACCATCAAACGACTTCAGCTGGTTCAAAATGCAGCGGCGAGGGTTCTCACACGAACAAAAAGAACAGAGCACATTACCCCAATTCTAAGGTCCCTTCACTGGCTTCCAGTAAGCTACAGAATTGACTTTAAAGCATTGCTGCTGGTGTACAAATCTCTAAATGGTACAGGGCCCAATTACCTCTCTGATATGTTGCAGCGGCCTAACCCAATCAGATCTACCAGATCGCAACAGAAAAATTTACTATTTAAACCAGTTGTTAAAACAAAGTGTGGTGAAGCAGCTTTTAGCTACTATGCAGTACATCTATGGAACCAACTGCCAGAGGACATTAAAAATGCTCCTGCTGTTGGCAGCTTCAAATCTAGGTTAAAGCATCTGTTTTCAGATGCTTTCTGTTAAATAATTAATATTTTTACATTTTTTATAATCTTTACTTTCTCTGCATGTTTTAAATTTACTTTAATTTTATTCTATTTTATTCCGCTGGTTTCTTTTTCTTTTTCTCCTTTTTTCTTTTTGGCATTTTATTATTTTATTTCTACTGTTGTTTAATTCTTATTATTTTCTTTTAATTCTTTTAATTAATTGTTTTAGATTAAAAATAAAATTATTTTATGTAATTTTATTTCTCTATTGTTTACTGTTTTTGTTTTTGCTTCTGTAAAGCACATTGAACTGCCATTGTGTATGAAATGTGCTATATAAATAAGCTTGCCTTGCCTTGCCTTGCCTTGCCTTGCTTCCGTGCTCTTTTCCACCTGGACTGGTCTTGCTGCGGGAATTTTGTGTGCGGGCATGCGTGGCGGCTTGGCTCTGTTTGATTGGCGAAACGGAGTTAAACCATAGCTGCTACCATTATGGCTCTGGCTGCTACATTTGATCGGTGAGATGCTGTCATGTGACAGAGCCTCTGCTAGAAGTCTCGACAAAACATAAACAAACAGACCACGCATCGCACGGATCAATAAAAATAAAGTAGCGAGTAATGAGCAGAATATAGCCCAATGAAACGGAGTAAAAGTACCGCTTCTTCTTCACAAATATACTCAAGTAAAAGTAAAAAGTATGCTGCATTAAAACTACTCTTACAAGTACAATTCATCCAAAAAGTTACTCAAGTAAATGTAACGGAGTAAATGTAGCACGTTACTACCCACCTCTGGTCCTGGGATCGAGATGCTGACCTCTTCTGCTCCTCAGACCTGCCTGATCCATCCTGGTGCCCTGTGTCTGATTGGAGTCTCACTGCATCGTTCCTGTGGAGGACGGCCCCATGTGAACAGTTGAAAGTCACACCTGGAGGACGCTCTGGACTATTACAGTAATGCTTTTATGGCTGAGGACTACAGTTGACTTGCTAACTTTAGGACTGCAGTTGTCATGAACAGTTTTGTACTCAAGTTTCCATCAGTGAAGAGTTTATAACATCAACGAAACTGACTTTATGTTAGAACTGTTAATTACATAGTCATGTTGTCTGTTGTTGCCCAAATGAGGATGAGTTCCCTTTTGAGTCTGGTTCCTCTTGAGGTTTCTTCTTCATGTCGTCTGAGGGAGTTTTTCCTTGCCACCGTCGCCACAGGCTTGCTCATTGGGGATAGATTAGGGATAAAATTAGCTCATGTTTTAAGTTGTTCAAATTCTGTAAAGCTGCTTTGCGGCGATGTTTATTGTTAAAAGCACTATACAAATAAACTTGACTAAGACTGGCAAGTTCTAACTACAATATAAATGCTCAAAGTTAAACACTGATAACATCAAAATGATCATGCTTGTTTTCAAGATAAAGTGCATGTTCTGTTGTTGACTGCAGATTGAAGCTTGTGAGATAAGTCAACCAATCCATGGAGTCACCGACTTTTGAGTGGATAACGATGTCGCAACTCAATAGATTCGCTGTGGCCATGATTTCTGCATCTGTTACCCAGACTCCGTCACGAGATACATATTCATTCACATTTTGGTTCAAGTAGTCCTGTAGTTTTTTTGTCAAGTCAGTGTTCATGTGTTGGATGACTTTACCTCTGAGAAGGGAGTGGTTGCTTTCTGATCCTGTCAGGATGTAGCTGATGGCCCGGAAGTAGCAGTTCCCATTACCTTTGGTTTTATATATACGCCATGGTTATTTAGATGTATACTAAATAAAGATGATTACATTATGAAATGAAAAGTAAGGCCGCCTGCTATGCTCACTTTTAAGTCAAACCATCACTACATTGGCAGTGCGTCCCCCTCTACACACACTACATACACACATGAACTATCTTAGCCTTATTACTTAGTTACAGTGCCAGCAGTGTGTTAAACAGTCGAGTCCACTGAAAAATGTGCAAGGAAGCTCAAGATGTTATGTAAACATATTTCTTATATTGATTTCACAGACATCTATCCCCGCCAATAGGATTTAACATCGGCATCTCACTAGCTAGGCCCCTAGTAAAAATAGACTTTCCTAACTGTAATTTACAAAGATTTCAGTTTACAAACGATGATGTGTGCACAAAATGAGAAAAATATTAGTCACTTGGAAACAGGATTAAAAAGTGAGTATATATACTGTGTAAATACAATCAAATCCTCTTTACACAGAGGGGTATATTCTGGCCTGGAGGGGTATAGTCTGGCCTAGGCTATTTTACACCTTGGGTATAGTTTGGCCTAGGACAGTTTATCCCCCGGGGTATACTCTGGCCTGGGCCAAACTATACCCGGGTTTAATCTGGGCAGGGGTTAATTTGGCCTGCTGCACCTGTATAAAATATACAAGTTGTCTCTCTTTTTCTTCGCTCCACTGCTGTTGAGATGCCGCCATCTTTCTTGAAAATTTCAGAAGCTCTCAGGTGGTCATATGATTCACTGCTAGCACTCTGACTGGATGATCTTAAAACATTGCCCAAAATTATCAAAATCGTTCAGATAGAAATTTTGTTGCCCAATCTCAATCGGAATGTGTCGAAGCACAATTGCCCAGCAATATTGCCCAAAAAGTTCCCCCATGTATTATCACCTTAGAAAGAAGAAGAGACTTTGTGAATTATGGGTTCTCATCATTCTAATCCATAGACTGCTGCAGTGCATTGTGGGATTGCAATTTTAAGGCTCATTACAACAACTACTGTCACGTACCTACTATTATACAGCTCTGTCCCAAATGCTAGAGTTCATGTGCACCAGTGGTGAATGGTTACTATTAGAGCTGGGACTTGAGCTCAGCCAAAACTTAGCCAGATAGACCAAAAAAGCAACAAGGCAAAGGATTTTGCAAGGGATTAGCAGCAGCCTGCCAGGTTGCTCCGTTGAGTGTAGCTGTTGATGTTCATTTTAAAAGTAACTAAGTAAATTACAGAGGGAAATGAATATTTAAGTCTGAATGAAAAATACTGTAGCAAGCATGTGTGGAAGAATAGTCTGGAGACAGAAATCGTAGTTTCTCAGTCGTTAGCCTGTACTACTTGATCTCAATAGCACTGGCTTGACTGCTTTATTAGCATTTGCTAACCTAACACTACTGATGAACGCTACACTGCCTGGAAGGTGACTTCACTGCTGCGCTGACTCGTGGTTAAGCTCGCATTGGCCTTCGAGAAGGCTGAGGGTGATAAATTTTTGTTCCCTCCCACTATAAATCAAAATCTGATTGGTTAATTCATCTGCCATTTCCTACATAAACATACACTGCCATGGCCTTCTGTCCCAGCAATGAAGTCCTATAACCAATGAGTGAGCCAGCTCTAAACTCTTCTCAGCCTAGAGACAACAAACAAAAAAATCTCATTGGATAACTATGTTTTCAGGACAGTAACTCATTTCTGAAGCAAATTTGATAGAAAATGAGGCCAAATTAGAATTAGAAGAGAATAATTAGAATTAAATTATGACAGAAATTAAAGCATGAAAGAAATTAAATATAACATTTGAAATGCTGATATATTTGGGTCTTCTCTGAAGGTCTAGAAGGCCCTGATGGTTCCCCTCTGATGTGCACTTCGTATTCTTACTCGAACAATAACTATTTTGGCTTCGTCCCAAACACTAGGGTTCATGAGTCGTTAGTGTTTTTAGTACAATCTGTGGAATCTCATGGTTTTGTCCCAAACATTGGGTTCATGAGTTGTTAGTGTTTTTAGTAGAATCTGCTGGTCCAGAGAATCAAAACACTGACCTTTTGGTCCCAAAGCTGCTTCTCTAACCATTAGGCCATGGCTTCCCAAACACTAGAATACATGTCTAATTAGTTTGTTTTGAAGGCTATGTCCTAATTCATGACTAGTTAGTGTTCTTACTAGATCCATAAATCCACAATTAGTGTTTTTGCCATCCAAAACACTAGAAGGTAGACACCCTTGCTAGAACATCAGCCTTTTTTTTCTGCTCCGATCATCCAGCTTGTCTCGGTCCGAAACACTAGAACACACATCCTTTTCTATCCAGGTTTCTTTTGCATAGTTAGTTTAGTAAGATATCATTCTGCATCTGATGGAGTGAGTCTATTATTCATAATCCATCATCCATAAATGGTGAGTTGGTTTAGAAAAATAGCTTTCGATTGAGTGTGTAATGAAACAAAGTGTACATTTAGTTGTATTAGTTCCTGTAACATACGTCATGGAAATCTGATTATTGTCTTGTGTCCTCTGCAAGTGTGTGTTCATTTATGCAGACTGCCATGTAACCATGAGCATCTGCTTTCCACTTGGGTTGTCTTGTGCACAAATTCAACATTCACATTAATGCAACTGGATGAAACACACACACACACACACACACACACACACACACACACACACACACACACACACACACACACACACACACAGTAACCCTGAACCCAGTTGGTGGTATCTTTTGGTTAATCAGTATAATCTCAGTCTCAGCGGTATTGTTTTGTAGATACAGACAAAAGCTTCAATTATCAAAAATTACAGAAAATGACCTGCAACATTTTGAACATTTGGCCTTTGGGGCCGCTTGTTGCCATGGTACCCAGAGTGCTACAAGGCTTTCTAAGCTGAAATCAGGTCTCCAAACTGTAAACACAAACAGAATGTTACAGAGGTCCATCTCAGTGAGACAAAGACCATAATGTTTTTACTGCCACAAAATTATTATAACAGTTGCACTACTTCTGGGTGCCTTGATCAACAGTGGTTACTGGTACATACTAGGTCCAATATTCAAGGGGAGCAATATTCAAAAATAAACACACCTATTTACTTTGCTGCCTTAATAGTCACATCCTTTGAAGATACATTTTTTTTTTCTTTCAATGATTTGGAGGAAATGAATAGTTTTGTCCATTCTAGAGCAGTAAAGCCTGATTTGAGATTTGTCATTACTGTATCTAAGAATCCCCTAAACCAAAATCCTGGATCAGTCCAGAAGCTTCTTAAAGGCAGTATAACAAACAGCAAGCACTAACAGGTAAAAGCACGTTTTGTTGTTGCCTGTTTAACCTTTTTATGCATAAATTATCTTCAGATGTTTTTTATTCCTAAAAGTCACATTTTCTTTAAAAGTAGACAGCCTTTCAATTTTATAAAATCCGTGAAATTTGGTTATTGTGATATATGTTTATTTCTGGCGGCACGGTGGTGTAGTGGTTAGCGCTGTCGCCTCACAGCAAGAAGGTCCTGGGTTTGAGCCCCGGGGCCGGCGAGGGCCTTTCTGTGTGGAGTTTGCATGTTCTCCCCGTGTCCACGTGGGTTTCCTCCGGGTGCTCCGGTTTCCTCCACAGTCCAAAGACATGCAGGTTAGGTTAACTGGTGACTCTAAATTGACCGTAGGTGTGAATGTGAGTGTGAATGGTTGTCTGTGTCTATGTGTCAGCCCTGTGATGACCTGGCGACTTGTCCAGGGTGTACCCCGCCTTTCGCCCGTAGTCAGCTGGGATAGGCTCCAGCTTGCCTGCGACCCTGTAGAAGGATAAAGCGGCTAGAGATAATGAATGAATGAATGAATGTTTATTTCTGCAATATCTAAAAAAAAATAAAATAAATAATAACAACAACAACAGGCCATTCTGTGGCTGGGGATTCCCTAGCAAACAACGTGCATGAAATCGCTCGCTTCACAGAGGAAGTCTGTGTGCGCATGCGCATATTTACTGTCGTTCTTCTTCTCCATCTTTTGGGTTTTATGGCAACTCGCATCCAGTGCCATCTACAGGTTTACCTTGACCATGCACTGATAGTTACATCATTCTGTCACTAAACGCACAGCTGATCACACCGAGGTGCTCGCTGACCGCCGATATTTATTAGTTTGGTCCTGTGTTTCCTTTCCTTCGCAACATAACATCTTTTCTTCTCGCTTTCCATTACTGTAGTCGGTCTTTCACGTTTCATTCATGTCTTCCATTTTCCTCTCCTGTTTCAAATTTGTATTCCACAATGCCTTGCGAGAACGGCGAAAGCCCACCATGTGATGCATGATGTAGTATTTTGTATTGCGTCACGGTGAAGCAGGAAAAAAAATAGTAGGGAATTTAGGTCCACATGGCTCTCAATTCATTAATTGTTCCATTTAAAAAAAACTGATAAAATTGGAAGTCTGAATTGAATTCAGTAGCTTTCGGCCCACTAAACAAAAATAATTGAGTGTCAGGGAAAATTCCTTTGATGACCTACACTTAGGGGCGGCACGGTGGTGTAGTGGTTAGCGCTGTCGCCTCACAGCAAGAAGGTCCGGGTTCGAGCCCCGTGGCCGACGAGGGCCTTTCTGTGCGGAGTTTGCATGTTCTCCCTGTGTCCGCGTGGGTTTCCTCCGGGTGCTCCGGTTTCCCCCACAGTCCAAAGACATGCAGGTTAGGTTAACTGGTGACTCTAAATTGACCGTAGGTGTGAATGTGAGTGTGAATGGTTGTCTGTGTCTATGTGTCAGCCCTGTGATGACCTGGCGACTTGTCCAGGGTGTACCCCGCCTTTCGCCCGTAGTCAGCTGGGATAGGCTCCAGCTTGCCTGCGACCCTGTAGAACAGGATAAAGCGGCTAGAGATAATGAGATGAGATGAGTTGAGAGACCTACACTTGAAAAATCTGAAAGGCAGTATAGCTCGAAGACTGTAAAAAAAAAACAATCCATCATTAATAAAATAACAATAAAAAGCAACTATTTTCAGAAAAGCGAGGGCATTTCAAAGGTGTCAAGTCTGACACTAATATACAGCATTATTTATTTAATTTGTGATTTTTTTTAAGAATATTTTTCAGATATAGGCTGCATTGACAACAAATACAGTGTAATACTGGTTTCTGTTAAATTACAGTCATGCTCAGAAGTGATTTAAAAATGATTTACAGCTTATATTTTCCTAAAAAACAGCCTTAAACTGACTGTCCATGAGTGTTGATAATGTGTATGAAAGGGAAAAAAAATAGTGGAATGGATTTAAAATCACACATGTATTAGAAACCTTGTTTCAAAGAAATTCTAGATGTTAACATTCGTTTTATATACAGTGGTGCTTGAAAGTTTGTGAACCCTTTAGAATTTTCTATATTTCTGCATAAATATGACCTAAAACATCAGATTTTCACACAAGTCCTAAAAGTAGGTAAAGAGAACCCAGTTAAAGAAATGAGACAAAATATTATACTTGGTCATTTATTTATTGAGGAAAATGATCCAATATTACATATCTGTGAGTGGCAAAAGTATGTGAACCTTTGCTTTCAAAATCTGGTGTGACCCCCTTGTGCAGCAATAACTGCAACTAAACGTTTCCGGTAACTGTTGATCAGTCCTGCTTGTTGGTGGGTTGGTGGGTTTCCTCACATGAACTGCTCGCTTCAGGTCCTTCCACAAAATTTCGATTGAATTAAGGTCAGGACTTTGACTTGGCCATTCCAAAACATTAACTATTCTTCTTTAACCATTCTTTGGTAGAATGACTTGTGTGCTTAGGGTTGTTGTCTTGCTCCATGACCCACCTTCTCTTGAGATTCAGTTCATGGACAGATGCCCTGACATTTTCCTTTAGAATTTGCTGGTATAATTCAGAATTCATTGTTCCATCAATGATGGCAAGCCGTCCTGGCCCAGATGCAGCAAAACAGGCCCAAACCATGATACTACCACCACCATGTTTCACAGATGGGATAAGGTTCTTATGCTGGAATGCAGTGTTTTCCTTTCTCCAAACATAATGCTTCTCATTTAAACCAAAAAGTTCTATTTTGGTCTCATCCATCCACAAAACGTTTTTCCAATAGCCTTCTGGCTTGTCCACATGATCTTTAGCAAACTGCAGACGAGCAGCAACGTTCTTTTTGGAGAGCAGTGGCTTTCTCCTTGCAATCCTGCCATGCACACCATTGTTGTTCAGTGTTCTCCTGATGGTGGACTCATGATCATTAACATTAGCCAAATGTGAGAGAGGCCTTCAGTTGCTTAGAAGTTACCCAGGGGTCCTTTGTGACCTCGCCGACTATTACATGCCTTGCTTTTGGAGTGATCTTTGTTGGTCGACCACTCCTGGGGAGGGTAACAATGGTCTTGAATTTCCTCCATTTGTACACAATCTGTCTGACTGTGAATTGGTGGAGTCCAAACTCTTTAGAGATGGTTTTGTAACCTTTTCCAGCCTGATGAGCATCAACAACACTTTTTCTGAGGTCCTCAGAAATCTCCTTTGTTCATGACATGATACACTTCCACAAACATGTGTTGTGAAGATCAGACCTTGATTGATCCCTGTTCTTGAAATAAAACAGGGTGCCCACTCACACCTGATTATCATCCCATTGATTGAAAACACCTGACTCTAATTTCACCTTCAAATGAACTGCTAATCCTAGAGGTTCACATACTTTTGCCACTCGCAGATATGTAATATTGGATCATTTTCCTCAATAAATAAATGGCCAAGTATAATATTTTTGTCCCATTTGTTTAACTGGGTTCTCTTTATCTACTTTTAGGACTGGTGTGAGAATCTGATGATGTTTTAGGTCATATTTATGCAGAAATATAGAAAATTCTAAAGGGTTCACAAACTTTCAAGCACCACTGTATAATTTTCTTTTGAATGTTACTTTCACTTTGGTAAGCTACTAAACATAGTTAACTAAGCTTTAAAAAGTCCCTATAGTGAAGTTTTTTTTATTTTTTATTTCTGTAAGATGAGGTTTATGGAAGGAGACTCCAGGGTCAGTGCTTTGTAACAGACAGTAACTTTTTCACAATGGGAAAGTCTTCAGGACAAAGGCCTTAAACTGCATAGTTTATGCCTACTTATACTACAACGTTAATAAATTCTCAAATCGGATTCTGATTGGTCAGAAGACATGCATTATTTTTGTAGAACTGTCTGACTCGGACAGTAGTTCTGGCTGTAACATGTACACTAGGGTATGGTCATGGGTCAGCTGCGCACAAAAAGGAGGTGGATTCAACCTGTGAGGGACATATGACGATTCTCACTTGTGTTGTATTACCAGCAGCCGACATGTGTGGTGTTTTGGCCTTTTAGAAAGTGCTGTGAGCCAGAGAAACAGATGGAGCTGATGCACAAAACACTGGCTTTGAGCTTGAATGTAGCAGAAAGGAACTGCATGCTGTGTGGCAGCAGAGTTCATAATGGAAATATGTTCTTACTGCATGCTTCACAGGTCTCAGAATGTGGTCTTCCTCTCTGGCTTGGCTATGATGAATGCCCTCATTAAGGCATCAATGTCTTGGCTGTCAAAAATATCATTATGTCCAAAAACTTGCATAAATTGCTGCATGTGTGTAGTTAATAATAACAACAACAATAATAATAATAATAATAATAATAATAATAATAATAATAATAATAATAATAATAATTAGAGGCTTTGCAAAGAAGTCAGACATGCATTTCTGCACCATTTTTGGTGGTCTGCTAGATAAAGCTCATCATCCAAGATAAGATCAGTAGTTACATCTGTAAGGTCATGGTCAAAGGTGGCCAGTTCAAGTGACTAGATACAATGATTTGGCAACAAACCATTGGATTTTTACAGTATATCAACAAACTGTTGCTGCATTTAAAGCTGCAGTCAGTAGGACTGAGAAGAGAGTGGACCGAGCATGAAAATTTCAACCAGAACATCTTCCAGGTCCCTCTCCATGCCTCTCTGCTGCGCTCCAGCCCTGCCTTCAAAGCTCCTCCCTGTAGAGGAGGCTGTTGGGCACACGCCGGGCACACTGCTGGGCACACGCCCTGCCTAGCGACCACAGCAACTGAAATTGTTTGATAAAAGAAACTGTAATAAATAATGCTAAATAACACGAATATTGGAACAAACACGAAACTGATATGATTTTTTTGGGCACTTCACAAAGATATTTTCAGCAACCAGTAGCCTTTTCATTGGAAGCAAGCTAACGTTCGCCTGACTGCTACTTCCCAGTAACATGAAATATTTGCTACGTAGTATTACTGTAACCATTACCATCTTAGTTTTGTGGTTGATTTTTTTTTTTTTTGTCAAACATCAAATCAAACAAACTAGAAGGGCATTCTGTAGAGTGCATACCTCTGCCAAGCAACATATTATCAACATCAAAATCAAATCACCTGAACCTAGCATAATACTAAAACTAATACATAATTGTAGTGGTGCCATATTCTTTCCAGTTTGCTATAATGGATTTAATGGTGCTCCCTGGGATATTCACAGAGGTGGACAAAGTACCCAACTTCATTGACTTAAGTCAAAGTACAGATCCCACTGGTCAAATGTTACTCCAATACAAGTGAAAGTTGTACAGTCAAATTTTTACTTAAGTTAAAGTACTTGCTTTTAAAAATACTTAAGTATTAAAAGTACATTTTCTGTCAACGCATTGTTGTATTATTGCCACAATGCTTACAATACCTAATGCCTCTGAAGCAACCTACTATATTTACTGACTAGCTGGTAGAACCTGCAGAATAAACCCCTTTAAACACAGATTTCTACATTCTGTTTATTTGGAAAGATTATGCTAAAATACTTTTCTGAAAGGACTTCAGATAAGTTAACATTATTCATGTCAGTGTAACTCCATTTTTACATGCTAACCAACAGTGTCCAAGTTAACTAGCTATGTGTTAACGTTAGCCATGGACAAGGCTATGGCAACTTGGCAGGAAAATCCATAGGAAGTCATTTGACTAACCAGCCTGCATAGTTATTGCGTTATCGCTAGCTCTAAAAGCACAGACAACTTCATTGCAAGCTTTCTCTTGGAATAAAATGTTTACATCCCTCAACATGCTTCTGCAGGTTGGATGGTGAGGTTTTGTAGGCTGTGATGTGGTTTGCTTTAGGCAAACAAAGCAAACAATTAAAACGAAACGAATCTTAATCCTGTCAGAAAACTGAAACATGGGTTCTAGGTAAAGCCATGGATGCATGCATTCCCCAGAAGAACTGCCTCCTTTTATTCTGCCATCAGCTGATTGTGTTCAAATAATACTGCTGAGAAATCACTTAACTTGATTTTATACAATCTATGGACGTGACTTGACTCTAGTGATTACTGATAGGCTGTCTCAGTGTCACCTACGAAAAAAATTAATCACATTTTAGAAAAGAAAAAATATCCACTTTCAAAGCTGCTTCATAGTAAAGAGTAACGAGGACCTTGATAAAAATGTAGTGGAGTGAAAAGTACAATATTTGTCTTTCAAATGTAGTGAAGTTAAAGCCATAAGTTTCCAAAAAAATAAAGAAATACTTGAGTAAAGTACAGATACTCAAAAAGTGTACTTAAGTACAGTACTCAAGTAAATGTACTTCGTTACTGTCCACCTCTGGATATTCAAAGTCTGGGATGTTTTTTTATAACCCAACCCTGATCTATTCTTCTTCACACCTTTGTCTCTGACCTGTTTGGAGGCTCCTTGGTTTTCATGTTGCTTGCTTAGTAGTGTTGTAGAGTCAGGGTCCTTCCAGAACAGGTTGATTTATACAGACATCATGTGACAGATCATATAACACTTTGATAGCACACAGGTGGATCTTAATCAACCCTGTTCTTATGAAGTGAATTGGTTGGACCAGTTCTTATTTAGGGGTTTCATATGAAAGGGGGTGAATACTTATGCACACTCCAGATTTCTGCTTTTTCAACTTAATTATTGTTTGTGTCACAATAAAACAACAATTTTCAATTTTAAAGTTGTAGGCATGTTGTGTAAATCAAATGGTGCTAACCCTCCAAAAATCCATTTTAATTCCAGCCTGTAGTGCAACAGAACAGGATAAACACCAAGGGGGATGAATACTTTTGCAAGACACTGTATAAACAATGCTGTGCAAAAGTCTTAGGCGCATGTAAAGAAATGCTGTCGACCAAAAATGGCTTAAAAATAATTAAATGAAATGTTTCAACATTAAAAAAAAAACTATAAACAGCAGTAAGCCATAAAAAAAAATTTAAACAAAGTTAATATTTGGTGCGAGACAACCCTTTGCTTTAAGAAAAAAAAAGTAGTCTCAGGTACAATGAGTGCAGTTTTATAAGGAAATGAGCTATAGCTTTTGCTTCTTCATTTTGCACCAAAACCCAGTAGCCTTCATTATGTTTTCATTTTTAATCTGAAAAGTGCTCTCTTCTGTAATATGCTGCTCAGATACAAGCATTTTTTCCTGTATCATTTAATTTTGTGCTGGAAAACAAACATTTGGAACTCTAAAATGTTTGTGTTGACTCTGTAATGTAGAAGTCTCATCTCATCTCATCATCTCTAGCCACTTTATCCTGTTCTACAGGGTCGCAGGCAAGCTGGAGCCTATCCCAGCTGACTACGGGCGAAAGGCGGGGTACACCCTGGACAAGTCGCCAGGTCATCACAGGGCTGACACATAGACACAGACAACCATTCACATTCACACCTACGGTCAATTTAGAGTCACCAGTTAACCTAACCTGCATATCTTTGAACTGTGGGGGAAACCAGAGCACCTGGAGGAAACCCACACGGACACGGGGAGAACATGCAAACTTCACACAGAAAGGCCCTCGCCGGCCATGGGGCTCGAACCCGGACCTTCTTGCTGTGAGGTGACAGCGCTAATCACTACACCACCATGCCGCCCTAATGTAGAAGTCACAAAATAGAAATCTATAACAAAGTTTGTATTAAAAAAAAAAAAGGGTGCCGAAGGCTGTTGCACAGTACTGTAGATCTTTTGCTATATGCATAAGAGCCTGCTCTTATATGACTGAAATAACTCCCCAGGATTGTTGCCAAGATGGCTACTAAGTGAACTTTTCCAGAAGAACTTTGAGTCAAAATTCCTGCAAGCCTGAAGCTTTCCAACCATCTATGTTGCTACTTTTCAGTCAGCTGTTTGGACATTTCTGTTTTAAACTGCTTTCCCGAATGGTGTCCTTGCAGTCTTGTGGATTTGAACATATTTACAAAATCTGATTGTAAAGTTCTTAGGTGATCCTGTCTTTATTAGTTTAGGGTTCAGAAGCTCATGATTGTCTCCTGTGCACTTTAGAGATTTAGTTGTACCCCAAAGAAGAAACTTGGAAAGCAGGAATATGATGTCTCTGTCATGTCAGTCTGAATTCTGTAGTGTGTCATCCATCTGTGTTGAACCTCTCACAGACACTAAGTTAAACTTAATGGATGAAATGAATGATTAAGCATGGGTATGTACAGTGCATCTGGTCAGGTTATTCCAAGGTCATTCTGTACTGAGTAGAGTGTTTCATGTCCTCAGTGGAGGCGGCATGTATATTAACTTTTGTGTGCTTTTGCTTACTGTTCACTTTGGCCCACATGACCTGTTATACACTACTTAATGAAATTAGCCAGTAAGTAGGAACAGAACGTACCTGAAAGGCAAGAATCATAAATCTAATAAAACGGTGAAATCAACAGGTTGAACAAGGAGCCACATTTTGAATTGTTTTGTTTGTTTTTTCACTCACACCTGCTTTCAGGGCTCCATTTCCATCAGCATTGTCTTTATTGATCAGCACGGAGAGGACAAGAAGCAAGATATAGAGTTTGATATAGGGCTTTAAAGGTGACGTCATACCCCTTTTCTACAAGTTGACACAGTTCACTGAGGTCTTAATGAAATGTCTTTGACATACTTTGGTGAAAATACCACAAGGATAAAACACCACAGCTCTCTTCTTACCCATAGACTGTAAAAATAATGGACAAAGCCTCTGTGACATCACTGATAGGATTTCTGAAGAGTGAGTTTGAAGTTCAGATAAGGAGGCTGCGGGTGTCGCCATCTTGGCAGCGCCTGAGTCCGCCTAACTCCTGGCTAGTCCATAAATGGAGAAAGGGGCAGGGATAGTGAAGCTGGGCCGCTGGAATAGTATGGCTGGAACACGCCTACTAACCTCAAAGCTAACAAGCTAGCTATGCAAGCTAGTCAACAAGCTACTGGCTAAAATAAAAGAAGCTGCTCCATAAAATACGGACCATAACCTCAATGGCCGGTTTACAAAAAACTAAAAAATAACTAGCTCCATAAATTATTTACATAAATCCATCACCTGCGGTGAATTTGGCTTGAGTTCTAAGGTAATGCCAGCTAACGGCTAACAAGATTACACAAACCCAGCTGTCACTCAAATCGGTCCCGCCCCTAATTATGCATAAATGTATGGCTCAGTTTAATTTAAACTGTTGATTTCTATAAAAATTCACGCCACATACATTTGTCATGAAGGGGAAAACTAGCTATAGAGACCAGAACTGTTTTTTTGTACCAGGTTGTAAACATGTTTGTTTTCGCTATAAAGTTGGACATTTTAACATGGGGGTCTATGGGAATTGACTCGCTTTTGGAGCCAGCCTCAAGTGGCCATTCAAGGAACTGCAAATTTTAGCTGTTCCGCAATGACTTCACTTTTCAGGAGCGGAGGTTGCTGCTTTTTCTCACCCTAAACAGCCCTGTTCAAAATGGCCGATTTGAGCCTGTGCCTTTAAAATATTCATGAGCCACTGTTCAGCCCACCCCCATCTTCCACTGACCAATCAGGTAGCACTTTCTTCATGAATATTCATTCGCAAAGGCAGTTCTCAAGCCATGAGTGGAGATACTCAGATGAAGGGGCAGAATTATTCTAATGAGCTCTGCTTGTGACATAGAAAGAGGAGTCAAATCTGACCGGCTTGTTGAAGCACACGTTTTCTGAAATAGGCAGCGCAAAAAAAAAAAAAACCTTAATGAGTGTCTTATTTCAGAGTTTGTGGGTTGATAGGCTCTAGATACCCAAATGTATGTGCACAAGCACTGAAAAAAGTGAGTTTTTATAATATGTCCCCTTTAAATAGAGCCCACATTGTAATAATTACACTAACTGGTCATGAATAGTCCCCAAGCATAACTACGTCACCACTTGTTTACTGCAATACATTGTGGAGGATAGCCAGGGTTGGTAGTTGAGCGATATGATGGATGTCAGATTAATTTTACGTGAGAGCAATGTGAGAGGAGTGATTTTGTTGTGCTCTGTCGTGGAAGACAATGAAATTGGTGATTTAAAGAAGTGGATAACATGTCGAGGGTTTACAGCAGGAAAATTGAAATCCAAATCAAGCTTGGTGAGAATGTAAGAGTCTAGACTGAGTCTACCATACTGTACTACAACATCAAATCTCAGAATGTCTTATTTTTGAGGACGTATATTGGATCACGAAGCAATCTTAGACTTAAGCCTAAATTTGTTTCTTTTAATCTTCAGTTATTCCTTACCATTTTCTAAGAAGCTTTGTTCTAATGAAATCTTAGCCTTGTACTTAAATCTTGATCCAGCACAATGAAAGTTACAGGTGCAGTAAGGGAAACTATTATGAAAAATCAACTGTTGACTTAAGTCGAAGATTGCTTTGTGACCCCGGGCCCAGATGAACAGCATCAAAACATTTATAAATGAGTGATTAGTTAAATAAAACTTGATATCAGGAAACATTACCAAAAAAAAAAAAAAAACAACTTTGGAAACCTGCTGATCTGCTGAGTCATTTTCAGTATAAATGCATTTTCTTCAATAACTGCCACTATAGTGAGGTACACTGAACATTATACATACCCAAAAGAGAACCATTTGTGGTTTGGGAGTTTTATCAGTCCGACAGGCTCATTTGGCTGCCGAGTGTTTCGGTATGTTGAGAGGCAAAGGCTCTTTGTTTTACAGGCTTTGGAATATCACTAGTTTCAGACAATGAACAGTGTTGATTGTTATAATCTTCGATAATCAAAGGCCATTCCACAGACCGTGGAAATATTGCTGGGTCACGGTTTAAGTACGTCTTTTTTCCACCAGAGAAATGTAAGCTACAAACATTTGTCCATTTCGATTAAGTACAAAGGTTTTTGTTGCAAATTAAACTTATCCATTTCTTTCTTTTCTTCTTCTCACCTGGCAGCTGATAAAAGCTCAAATTAGGTGTTCTCTTTGTTGTGGAGACACAGTAAGGCACATGGTTAAAACTGGTTAGACAGAACAATGCAGTGTTTAACAAAGGCGAAAGTAAACAATACGGCGGAGCTGACCCTGGGTATCGCCCATAATACATTGCGGTAAACAAGCGATGACATAGTTATGGGTTAAGGTCATTATACCATTTGTGAAGGTGCCATGAAATGGCTAATAGTGTACTAAAAACACTAATACCGTGATAGTTGTGATGTTACATGGAAGAGCTAAAATCTAATATTTATCAATAATTTGCCCTAAAACTATTATGAATGAGCAATACATTGTATCATGATTCTATTTTAACACTAACTAGGCTTGAAAGGCAGCATTTAGGATGGTACCTGAAATAGCTGATGTTCTTGTATGAGGTTCACAGGGACTCAGATCACTTGAGACTAGAGACGCTACACTTTTTCTACATTTTTATGTAGGTGCACAGTGTGTATGTAGTATCTGCCTGTGTGGCGAGGTCTAAATTAAGATACTACTGTAGTTTGTTCATATTTTGTAAAATGTTGTGGAAAATATTGTAGGCAGGTACAGGTACTCTTTAGTTGAGACTTTTTATAAACTGGAGTAATGTGGCTGAGACTGAAGACTCATCAGAAACTTGATACTTTGCTGCCTGTTGAGTACGTGTTTTAAAAGAATGAGCTTCTAGGATAATCAGTGATACACTTTCAGCCAGATAGAGGCGATCTCAGCATGGATGACTGTATGCTAATATAAGTTTTTAGACCTGCTGACCTTTCTGCCTCCAAATACAGCCTGAACAGGTGGCACTTTTACATTTCAGATGTCATCCAGTTTCCAGGAAAACAGGATGTTTTGGACAAAAGTCTTCCAACAGCCCTGCAATTAAAGTGCCGTAGCAGGTGTGTGTAGGTGTGAGTTTCACCTCATCCAGCTACAAATGCAGACTGAGTATACAACAATTGGTGCTACATCTACATATATTCCTTTGTTACTGAGTTCCATCACCTACTCACTGGATTCTTTTCTGTATATCATCGAGCCATGTATGGCCCTTGAGGTCCTCATGGTTTAATGATGTATTCTGAAGATGACCATTTATAATAGTGCTGCTGATGACACTGCCGGTTCTCTCACTGCTGAGGAAAAGGAGGAAAAGCAGCATGTCTCAAGATGCATCAGTCCTCAAAACACGCAAAATGTAAAATAGCTATGACTTGGCACTGATGAGTCAAGACTCAGAATTGAGCAATAAAATCAAGTCATGCAGAAACATAGTCAGGAGGGATTTTTTTTTTGCTATGCAATAACCTGCTTGCGTGCACACACACAGAGCAGGGTGTTCGTGCATTTGTATCTACTACCTCACATGGCTTGATTTTCCAAGATTTTTAAAAATAGCATAAACAGGCCTTTACACCAAGCCTTAGCTCATCCCAGGTCTTTCTTTCTTTCTTTCTTTCTTTCTTTCTTTCTTTCTTTCTTTCTTTCTTTCTTTCTAAGTGTATTCAGAGAGGGGTTATGTACCTGCTTCAGACTCCCCCCCCCCCCCCATAGGGTCTAGAGAACCAGCTTCAAACAAAAAAAAGTACTTTCTTGCCTTTTTGTTAATTTGATGTGTTCTCCTGTAAAGAAAATGTGCCCATGGATTTACACACAGTATAAGTTGACCAGGCATTTATGTGTCCTGCTTACAGCTCACTTTAATTTAATTCATAAAATTCAGTCCTCAAGATAACCTTCCTTGGCTTTTAAGGGACAATACTCTTAAATAATTCATATATTTTTTTCGCGGTCCAAATCCTGCGCTCTGATTGGCTGGCAAGTGGGTCCGTATCCTACGGTACGGACCCCAGTTACGGACCCTGGTTATGGACCTCTGGTGACTCGCTTGTTCACAACAACAACAAACATAGTAGCATTTTTTGCCAACATTTATCTTTTTTTTATAAGATTTATTTATAAGATTATCAGAAATCTTATAAATTTTTGCCAGTATTTCTCAGGAAAATAGCATTAATTTTACATCATGGATAGTGATAATGACAGTGTTCACAGCGAAAGCAAGTTTTACTACCCTGAGGGAAAATAAATAAAATAAAACATTTCAGGAGAAGGGCGGCACGGTGGTGTAGTGGTTAGCGCTGTCGCCTCATAGCAAGAAGGTCCGGGTTCGAGCCCCATGGCCGGCGAGGGCCTTTCTGTGCGGAGTTTGCATGTTCTCCCCGTGTCCGCGTGGGTTTCCTCCGGGTGCTCCGGTTTCCCCCACAGTCCAAAGACATGCAGGTTAGGTTAACTGGTGACTCTAAATTGACCGCAGGTGTGAATGAGAGTGTGAATGGTTGTCTGTGTCTATGTGTCAGCCCTGTGATGACCTGGCGACTTGTCCAGGGTGTACCCCGCCTTTCGCTCGTAGTCAGCTGGGATAGGCTCCAGCTTGCCTGCGACCCTGTAGAAGGATAAAGCGGCTAGAGATAATGAGATGAGATGAGATTTCAGGAGAAAGCTAAAACTGTAATTTGCTAACACTGAGCAAAAACATGGCTGAATCCTGATTGACTCCTATTTGTATAAATAGGGGACTACATAGGCGGCAAAATGTGGGTTTTTTTTCCTGCCATGGAAGTACACTTGTATACTGAGGAGAAAGCAATTTGCATTACAGCCGTGAATGAGGATTCAAAATGGCGGCTCGGCTCGGTTTTCCCTTTTGGGCGCTCTCATTTTCTGTTAGAATTTGGTAAATAAAAAATATATATATTATTTACCAGCTTAAGCTCGGTCCAAATGGTGAAATACCGTGACCTCGGCCTTGAATACTGACCTCAGCCCAGAGGGCCTCGGTCAGTACTTTCAAGACCTCGGTCACGGTATTTCACGATACGGACCTTCCAGCTGGTAAATAACATATATATATTTTCATTTATATTTAAAGCTATACAGCCTTTCGATTTCATAAAATCAGTGAAATTTAGTTCCCTCTGAAATCTGGTCATTGTGATATATGTTTATTTTTGCAATATCTCAAAAAAAAAAACCAGGCCATTCTGTCTCTTTCACGTTTCATTCACATCCTCCATTTTTCTCTCCTGTTTCAAATTTATATCCCACAATGCCTTGCATGAACAGGGAAAGCCCACCACGTGATGCATGACGTAGTATCTTGAATTGGGTCATGGTGAAGCAGGAAAAAATAACTAAATTCATTAATTGTTCGATTAAAAAAAACTAATAAAATTGGAAGTGTGTGATTCGAATTCAGTAGCTTTCGGTCCACTAAACAAAAATAATTGGGTGTCAGGGAAAATTCCTTTTATGACCTACGCTTGAAAAATCTAAGACTACGTTCAGACTGCACCCTGAAACGACCCATATCCGATTTTTTTGCCCATATGCGACCTGTATCCGATTTGTTATTGACAATCTGAATGACACTGATCTGATTTTTTTCACATGCGACCCAGGCCGCTTGGATATGTGGTCCTAATTCCGATGCATATCCGTTATTTCACAAGCGACTGCAGTCTTACCGGACAGGTCGCATTCATGTGACCTACACGTCATCAACAAGAGACAAACGTCACTATTCTGCGTTGGCTAATCCCGCCTCTTTGGTGGAAAACAACAACAATGGCTTTTTTTTTGTTTACGTATTATGTAGATGTGCTTATTACGTGTCAATTTGCGCATGCGGGACACTTTTGGGTCTTTTTCCATTCATGTTGGAGATCGCATACAAGTCTCATATAATTGGTAATGTGAACGGCCTAACAAAAAAATCGGATTTCACAACAAATCAGATATGGGTCGTTTCAGGTTGCAGTCTGAACGTAGTGTAAAAGGCAGTCTACCTTTAAAGGTCCCATGGCATGGTGGTTTGTTGATGCTTTAAACGGGCTCGTGGAGGCTTCCGGATGTTATATCCGCAGCCTTTCTCGAAATGAACCCTCGGCACGTAAATATAGCCTCCTGGGAGAAAGCCCCATTTCAGCGCTTTTCCCAGTGCGTCGTTTTGCTAATGAGAAGCAGGAGGCGGGGAACGGTAGAGGGTGGGGGCGGGCCATGGGGGGAGGGGCTTGACCAAGCTGCGCACACACATACTCACTGCTATCAGCGCCTGTAGCCACGCTGCTAAGACAAAACCCCGTTCTCCCTCGGACTCCTTTCGTAAACTCAACGTGACACAGAGAACAGAGAGTGAGAGTGTTTGGAGTGGTAGTTTACGAACGTATAATACCCTAGGCTTGAACATGCACTCCATAACCAAAGAGGATAGAAGCAGCAACTACAGCAACATACTGTAGCGCTTATCCAACAGAAGACATGCATTGCGGAGCAATAGTCAAACATAAGCTCATAAGTTACAGTCAATTTCCAGACTAAACTCAGTTTAACAGAGCATGCTGCATGCTCTTTAGTTTTGTAGTGCAGATTACCTGGCTAACTGCAGGAAGCGGTTAGCTGCACAGCTAATGTAGCCATTGCTAGGCTAACGCACCGATTTTAAAATACGGCAAAACGACCAGTTATACACTTACTTGTTCGGTGTTTGTGGCTGATGCGGCAGGGATGCTTAGTATGGACCCAGTCTTCAGTGACAGCTGATGTGCAAAACCTGCCCTGTACTGTCCCAAGTTGTGGAAACATTCCTCAGGAAAATGCTTCCGACAAACATACACACCGTCTTAGGTAGACTCGATGGCGTATTATTGAAGTAAATAAAATTAAGCCACTGCGTCTTCAGGGGCTCTCCCGTCGGCAGTAAAAACAGACTCTTTTCTGTGTTGTCACATCCATGTACAGCGCAATTTCCATGTTTCGCTCGCTTAGGTGATGCCATGTTGTTGTGTCCTCTATGGTCTCCTCACTACAACTGGGCGGGGCAATCCATACAGTGGGTGGGAATCCAGAGGGGGGGGCGTGGGGATCATCTCCCTTGCTGACGTAGTAAAGGGAAGAGCTTATCAACGCACCGTTTTGACGCGCCATTCTCAAATGTTGGGCATAGTTTGGTTTACACATTATGAAATTTCTAGCCACTGGGGTGACTTAAGAAGGTCAGAGGAACTCATTTTAATGTTAAAAAACCTCAGAAAGTGAAAATTTCATGCCATGGGACCTTTAATATTGTCTTGGTATGGTATTCCATAGTATTTTTGCCCCAAAATTTCAGCATGATATATTAGGTTTATATCAAACTATCAGACAGTGGTACTGAATCCTGATGCAGTTTTGCGCAAGAAAAATGTTGGTCACAATCATGCATAACTGAGACATGCCTCTACTTTACTCAAATTCCATTCCATAAATTCCACATCTCTTTTATGCAAGTTCTGTATCATGCTTAAGTTTGTACTTACTATCTATTGTGTACTGCTGTCTCTCGGACACTCCTGGCTGGTTTTTGACTCATATTATGAAAGGAAAGCCCACATAGTAGAGACATTGTGCTTTAGTTTTGACTCTTGTTCTGCCAAGTCAGTATCAGTGCTGACTCTCATACCATGAGCAAAAAGGACAATGGAATGAAGAAACGTGCAGTGAAGGGACGTGGAATGTCTTCGGAGCATATTGAAGTGAGGCAGCTGTGGTACATATGAAATGGACACTCAGATGCTGGCTCCATGCTGAGCATAGCTCTGGGTCAGGGCAATGATGTTTGACACTTTGGTCCTGCTTGAAGATAGACTCTAATGCCACTCAAATCTATAGCTTCTTCTTGATCATATTGAGGATAGACATAAGCATGGGGTCTGGAAGCGCTTGAAGCTCCTTGACTTTTGTCCTATCCTCCTGTCATGAGGCACTTTTGAAACAAACAGTTCTAGGGACTTATTTGAGAGGAACTACGCACTGGGGATCACCACCAAAAACTACATACACTCACTGGCCATTTTATTAGGAATACCCATCCACATGCTGTTTTATGCAGTTATCTAATCAGCCATTCCCTTGACAGCAGCACAATGCATAAAATCATGCAGATACAAGCTTCAGTTAAAGGTAGACTGCCTTTCAGATTTTTCAAGTTTAGGTCAAAAAAATAATTTTCCCTGACACCCAATTATTTTTGTTTAGTGGACCGAAAGCTACTGAATTTGAATCACAGACTTCCAATTTTATTAGTTTTTTTTTAAATAGAACAATTAATGAATTTAGGGCCACATGACCCTAAATTCTCAGCTATTTTTTCCTGCTTCACCATAACTCAATTCAAGATACTACGTCATGCATCACGTGATGGGCTTTCCCCGCTCGCGCAAGGCATTGTGGGATACAAATTTGAAACAGGAGAGAAAAATGGAGGACATGAGTGTGTGAATGAAATGTGAAAGACCAGCTACAGTAATGGAAAGCGAGAAGAAAAGATGTTATGTTGCGAAGGAAAGGAAATGCAGGACCAAACTAATAAATATCGGCGGTCAGCAAGCACCTTGGTGTGATCAGCTGTTTGTTTAGTGACAGAATATCAATGCATGGTCAAGGTAAACCTATAGATGGCAGTAATGCAACAATGGATGCCAGCTGCCGTAAAACCCAAAAGAAGAAGGAGAAGAAGAAGAAGCACATGCGCACACCGGACTTCCTCTGTCTGCTTGACTGTGTGAAGTGAGCAATTTCACACACATTGTTTACTAGGGAATCCCCTCAAATTAAATAACTTCCTAGCCACAGAATGGCATAATATTTTGTGAGATATTACAGAAATAAACATATTACAATGACCACATTTCAGAGGGAACTAAATTTCACCGATTTTATGAAAACGAAAGGCTGTATAGCATTAATGTTCACTTCAAACATCAGAATGGGAAAATTTGTGATCGCAAAGTGTGACTTTTACTTTGGCATGGGTGTTGGTTTGAGCCAGATGGACTGGTTTTAGTATTTCAGAAATTGCTGATCTTCTGGGGTTTTCACACGCAACACTCTCTAGAGTTTACATAGAACGATGTGAAAAACAAAAACATTGAGTGAGTGACAGTTCTGTGGGTGGAAACAAACGCCTTGTTGATAAGAGAAGTCAGAGGAAAATGGCCAGATTGGTTTGAGCTGCCAGGAAGGATGCTTGAAAGTTTGTGAACCCTTTAGAATTTTCTATATTTCTGCATAAATATGACCTAAAACATCATCAGATTTTCAAACAAGTCCTAAAAGTAGATGAGACAAAAATATTATACTTGGTCATTTATTTATTGAGGAAAATGATCCAATATTACATATCTGTGAGTGGCAAAAGTACGTGAGTGGCAACGACCCTAAGTACACGACTTGTGTACTTAGGGTCGTCATCTTGCTGCATGACCCACCTTCTCTTGAGATTCAGTTCATGGACAGATGTCCTGTCATTTTCCTTTAGAATTAGATGGTATAATTCACAATTCATTGTTCCATCAATGATGGCAAGTTGTCCTGGCCCAGATGCAGCAAAATAGGCCCAAACCATGATACTACCATCACCATGTTTCACAAATGGGATAAGGTTCTTATGCTGGAATGCAGTGTTTTCCTTTCTCCAAACATAAAGCTTCTCATTTAAACCAAAAAGTTATATTTTGGTCTCATCCATCCACAAAACATTTTTCCAATAGTCTTCTGGCTTGTCCGCGTGATCTTTAGCAAACTGCACACGAGCAGCAATGTTCTTTTTGGAGTGCAGTGGCTTTCTCTTTGCAACCCTGCCATGCACACCATGGTTGTTCAGTGTTCCCCTGATGGTGGACTCATGAACATTAACATTAGCCAGTGTGAGAGAGGCCTTCAGTTGCTTAGAAGTTACCCTGGGGTCCTTTGTGACCTCATCAACTATTACACGCCTTGCTCTTGGAGTGATCTTTGTTGGTCGACGACTCCTGGGGAGGGTAACAATGGTTTTGAATTTCCTCCATTTGTACACAATCTGTCTGACTGTGAATTGTTGGAGTCCAAACTCTTTACAGATGGTTTTGTAACCTTTTCCAGCCTGTTCATCAACAATGATTTTTCTGAGGTCCTCAGAAATCTCCTTTGTTCATGACATGATACACTTCCACAAATGTGTGGTGAAGATCAGACTTTGATAGATCCCTGTTCTTTAAATAAAACTGAGTGCCCACTCACACCTGATTGTCATCCCATTGATTGAAAACACCTGATGGGTGGGTGTAATTTCACCTTCAAATTAACTGCTAATCCTAGAGGTTCACATACTTTTTCCACTCACAGATATGTAATATTGGATCATTTTCCTCAATAAATAAATGACCAAGTATAATATTTCTGTCTCAT
The DNA here is from genome assembly GCF_027579695.1 of Neoarius graeffei. Classification (NCBI taxonomy): domain Eukaryota; kingdom Metazoa; phylum Chordata; class Actinopteri; order Siluriformes; family Ariidae; genus Neoarius; species Neoarius graeffei. Next base: position 17,238,707 of record NC_083591.1, on the reverse strand, counting down.
TTGTTTAACTGGGTTCTCTTTATCTATTTTTAGGACTTGTGTGAAAATCTGATGATGTTTTAGGTCATATTTATGCAGAAATATAGAAAATTCTAAAGGGTTCACAAACTTTCAAGCACCACTGTAATAACTCATATAATCATTCTTTACAACCGCAATGAGCAGAAAAGCAACTCAGCATGCAACATCAGAAGACCACATTGGGTTCCACTCCTGCAGCCAAGAACAGGAATCTTAGAATCAAGAACAAGTTCCTATTAAAGTGGCCGCTGAGTGTATCTTCAAGAGCTTGCTTGTGTGATGTTAGCAGGAAATGCTAGTGAGGGTTTTTTATATTACTCTTAGACTTGTCAAATTTGTGTTGTATTTCCTCCATCACATATAGACTCACAGCAAGAAGGTCCTGGGTTCGAGCCCCGGGGCCGGCGAGGGCCTTTCTGTGTGGAGTTTGCATGTTCTCCCCGTGTCCACGTGGGTTTCCTCCGGGTGCTCCGGTTTCCCCCACAGTCCAAAGACATGCAGGTTAGGTTAACTGGTGGCTCTAAATTGACCGTAGGTGTGAATGTGAGTGTGAATGGTTGTCTGTGTCTATGTGTCAGCCCTGTGATGACCTGGTGACTTGTCCAGGGTGTACCCCGCCTTTCGCCCATAGTCAGCTGGGATAGGCTCCAGCTTGCCTGCGACCCTGTAGAAGGATAAAGCGGCTAGAGATAATGAGATGAGATGAGACATATAGACTCAATAAAGCATGGACTTCTCAGTCGGTCCATTTCTTCATGTTCTTTCCCCCATTTTTTAACACATTATGAGCTGTTGTTTACATTAATTTTTTTCTTTAGTTTATTGTTTTTCCGAATACAAATACAAACACACAGGGTACTGATATGTGGTATATCTCTAAGGCACAACAGGAAAAAATAATTCAAAAAATTGAAATACCTCAGGAAAATTGTACCACACATTGTTATATGAAAATAACGACACACAGAACCCCCACCCACCCATACATATGACATATGCTATGTCTGTGGACATTCACCATATAAAAGAAAAGAAAGAAAAAAAAGGAAAAAAGTGAAAGGAAAAAATAAAATAATAATAATAGGGTGGCACGGTGATGTAGTGGTTAGCGCTGTCGCCTCACAGCAAGAAGGTCCGGGTTCAAGCCCCGTGGCCGGCGAGGGCCTTTCTGTGCGGAGTTTGCATGTTCTCCCCGTGTCCGCGTGGGTTTCCTCCGGGTGCTCCGGTTTCCCCCCACAGTCCAAAGACATGCAGGTTAGATTAACTGGTGACTCTAAATTGACCGTAGGTGTGAATGTGAGTGTGAATGGTTGTCTGTGTCTATGTGTCAGCCCTGTGATGACCTGGTGACTTGTCCAGGGTGTACCCCGCCTTTCGCCCGTAGTCAGCTGGGATAGGCTCCAGCTTGCCTGCAACTCTGTAGAACAGGATAAAGCGGCTAGAGATAATGAGATGAGATGAGATAATAATAATAATAATAATAATAATAATAATAATAATAATAATCAAAACAAAAAACACAAAGCCTGCATTCTACAGAGAAATGTAACTACAGTGGTTTGTCTGTTGTCTATTTACAACCCCGATTCCAAAAAAGTTGGGACAAAGTACAAATTGTAAATAAAAACGGAATGCAATAATTTACAAATCTCAAAAACTGATATTGTATTCACAATAGAACATAGACAACATATAAAATGTCAAAAGTGAGACATTTTGAAATTTCATGCCAAATATTGGCTCATTTGAAATTTCATGACAGCAACACATCTCAAAAAAAGTTGGGACAGGGGCAATAAGAGGCTGGAAAAGTTAAAGGTACAAAAAAGGAACAGCTGGAGGACCAAATTGCAACTCATTAGGTCAATTGGCAATAGGTCATTAACATGACTGGGTATAAAAAGAGCATCTTGGAGTGGCAGCGGCTCTCAGAAGTAAAGATGGGAAGAGGATCACCAATCCCCCTAATTCTGCACCAACAAATAGTGGCGCAATATCAGAAAAGAGTTCCACAGTGTAAAATTGCAAAGAGTTTGAACATATCATCATCTCCAGTGCATAATATCATCAAAAGATTCAGAGAATCTGGAAGAATCTCTGTGCATAAGGGTCAAGGCCGGAAAACCATACTGGGTGCCCGTGATCTTCGGGCAATAGACGGCACTGCATCACATACAGGCATGCTTCTGTATTGGAAATCACAAAATGGGCTCAGGAATATTTCCAGAGAACATTATCTGTGAACACAATTCACCGTGCCATCCACCGTTGCCAGCTAAAACTCTATAGTTCAAAGAAGAAGCCGTATCTAAATATGATCCAGAAGCGCAGACGTCTTCTCTGGGCCAAGGCTCATTTAAAATGGACTGTGGCAAAGTGGAAAACTGTTCTGTGGTCAGACGAATCAAAATTTGAAGTTCTTTATGGAAATCAGGGACGCCGTGTCATTCGGACTAAAGAGGAGAAGGACGACCCAAGTTGTTATCAGCGCTCAGTTCAGAAGCCTGCATCTCTGATGGTATAGGGTTGCATTAGTGCGTGTGTCATGGGCAGCTTACACATCTGGAAAGACACCATCAATGCTGAAAGGTATATCCAGGTTCTAGAGCAACATATGCTCCCATCCAGACGACGTCTCTTTCAGGGAAGACCTTGCATTTTCCAACATGACAATGCCAAACCACATACTGCATCAATTACAGCATCGTGGCTGCGTAGAAGAAGGGTCTGGGTACTGAACTGGCCAGCCTGCAGTCCAGATCTTTCACCCATAGAAAACATTTGGCGCATCATAAAACGGAAGATACGACAGAAAAGACCTAAGACAGTTGAGCAACTAGAATCCTACATTGGACAAGAATGGACAACATTCCTATCCCTAAACTTGAGCAACTTGTCTCCTCAGTCCCCAGACGTTTACAGACTGTTGTAAAGAGAAAAGGGGATGTCTCACAGTGGTAAACATGGCCTTGTCCCAACTTGTTTGAGATGTGTTGTTGTCATGAAATTTAAAATCACCTAATTTTTCTCTTTAAATGATACATTTTCTCAGTTTAAACATTTGATATGTCATCTATGTTCTATTCTGAATAAAATATGGAATTTTGAAACTTCCACATCATTGCATTCTGTTTTTATTTACAATTTGTACTTTGTCCCAACTTTTTTGGAATCGGGGTTGTAATTAAACAGTGTGTACCCAGCTCTAGTCTGTCACAGAGGGAAGGTTCAAATTGTCTATGTAATTAGAAATGTTTTATAGAATCTGTGGGTTGAGCCCTTGATGGTGTGTCTTATTTTTTCTATCTTCATAAAAGAAAGGATATCTTTAATCAGGGAACTGAATGAGGGGGCATTTGAAGACTTCTACCTCAGCAAAATTAAACGTCTTGCTACAAGTGTGATAAATGCAACAAAGTCAGCCTTATATGAAGAGGGGGTACTGTAGGAGGGAGAACACCAAACAAAGCAGTAAAAGGAGAGGGAGAAATTATCAGTTCCAAGACATCTGATCGGATATCAAAGACCTTGGACCAGTATTCATATAGATTTGGACAAAAACAGAGTGTATGTCCCAAGGATGCAGGTGATGAGTGACACCGCTCACATGTGGGGTCAACATCTGGGAAAAACTGGCTTAATTTGACCTTAGTCCAATGAATATGGTGGACAATCTTACACTGAATCAAACCATGTTTAGCACATATTGATGAAGAATGTACGTGGTGTAAGATTGAGTCCCATAGTTCGTCTGAGAGCTCATCCCCTAGGTCCTCCTCCCATTGAGTTTTAATTGAGTTGAGACTTACTGGTTGTAAGGTATACATACTATTATAAATATAAGATATCATTCCTCTAATACTTGGGAGGGGCATAAAGAGGGAGTCAGTAGGGCTGGCAGGTGGTGCGTTAGGAAAATGGGGATATAAGGATCTAACAAGGCTACATATCTATAGGTATCTAAAGAACTGCGGTTTGGTCAAAGAATATTTCTCAGACAGTTGTTGGAATGATGCAAATAAGCCATCTATATAAAAAAGTCATTAATTGTCCTGATACCCAACTTAGACCATACCGACCATGCTCCGTCAATCAGGGAGGGTGGAAAAACAGGGTTTGTAGTAAGAGGAGAAAGGGTGGAAAGAGTTTTTAGTTTGAAATGTTTTCTAAACTGGTTCCATATTCTCAATGATGTTTTAACACATACATTTTTAGTATATGGGGACAGAAGGAATCCAAGCGGAGAGTACATTAAGGCCTTCAAAGATGTAGGTTTACACTGAGTGTGTCTGAATGCAGCCAGTAATGTAAGACTCTGATATTGGCTGCCCAATAATAATATTGAAAATTTGGTAATGCCATGCCCCCAAGTTTTTTTGGCCTCTGGAGAAATGATTTGCGAATTCTAGGTGTCTTCCTATTCTAGATGAACTCTGTGACCAGACTCTCAATCTTGCGAAAAAATATTTGTAGAAGGAAAATGGGGATACTCTGAAAAAGGTAGGAGAATTTAGAAAGGGTGTTCATTTTTACAGAATTAATTCTTGCTGGCAGTGATAAGGGCAGTAAAGACCACCGTTCAAAGTCTTTCTGTACGTGGGACAGCAGGCTGGCAAAATTAAATTTGTATAAATCATGGAACTTGTCTGTGATCTGTACTCCTAGGTAGGCAAGTCTGTGGTTTGCTATTTTAAATGGGAAAGAATGGGTAGGGTATGCTCTAGCTGAAGCATTTAGTGGGAACAACTCACTTTTGCTCAAGTTTAATTTGTAGCCTGATATAGAGCCAAATGTTGCAAGAGATTGCAGTGCTGCAGGTATAGATGTGGACAGATTTGATATATAGAATAAAAGATTGTCCACATAAAGCGACACCTTATGTTCTATACCTCATCTAAATATGCCTGTAATTTCCTGATTGGATCTAAGGAGAACAGCCAGTGGTTCAGTTGCTATAGTAAATAGAAGAGGGCTCAATGGGCATCCTTGTCTAGTGGAATGGTGTAAGCAGAAATATTCAGAAAAGTTGTTATTAGTCCTGACTGAGGCCTTTGGGGCAGAGGATAATAGTTGAGCCCATGTGATAAATTTATGTCCAAGGCCATTGTGGCAGCGGGGGCGTGGTCAAGCATCGGTCTGTGACAGGAGGGTGGAGCCGGGGAAGGTGAGTGGCAGATTCGCTACACCTGACGGTAATTAACCTGTGTTTTGTGTGTGTTTTCCCAGTAAACCGCTCCCTATTTTAAGAGGCTGAGAGAGAGCAGAGGGAGCGCGACCCGGGAGTGGAGGCTGAGAGTGTGTCTGTGTGCTGCGAGTTCTTTTTAGACTGAAAAGTTTATTAATAAAATACGCTGTTACTCCCTCCAAACGTTGTCCTGCCGTCCTCTGTGCTCCACCCACGCATTGTCCGCGCTACAGTGGTGCTGAAACCCGGGAAAAGGTGGAGCACCAGTGCTACAGCTCCATGGAATCCTCCCCGTTCGCGGACTTGGTCCACGCCCTCGCCACGGCTCAGCAGAGCCAGCACCAGGCACTCGTCACGCTCCGAACGGAGCAGGAGCGCCGCTTCGAAGCCCTGGTGCTGGCCCAACAGGAAGATCGAGAGGCGTTCCGGCGGCTCCTCGCGTCGGCGGGGTCCACCAGCGCCCCGGCCGCGGGCCCGTCTCCCCTCACTGTGACCAAGATGGGCCCGCAGGACGACCCCGAGGCTTTCATCACCTTGTTCGAGCAGGTCGCCGAAGCCTCGGGGTGGCCGATGGAGCAGCGCGCGGCGCGCCTCCTCCCCCTCCTGACTGGAGAGGCGCAGCTGGCCGCATTACAGCTCCCCACCGACCGCCGGCTGGCCTACGCTGACCTTCGCCGGGCCGTCCTCCAGCGCGTGGGGCGCACGCCGGAGCAGCAGCGCCAGCGCTTCCGCGCGCTGCGGCTGGAGGAAGCCGGCAGCCCGTTCGCGTTTGGCCAGCAGCTCCGGGACGCCTGCTGGCGGTGGCTGAGGGCCGAAGATCGCGACGCCGAGGGAATCATCGACCAGGTGGCGCTGGAACAGTTCGTTGCCCGCTTACCAGCCGGAACCGCAGAGTGGGTCCAGTGCCACCGCCCGGCGTCGCTGGATCAGGCCGTAGGACTGGCGGAGGATCATCTGGCGGCTGTACCGGTGGCAGGACAACGGATGACATCGTCTTCTGTCTCCTCTTCTCTCTCTCTGTCTTCCCCCCCTCCTCCCGTGTCCCGTCCTCGCCCCATTCCCCCACCACGGAGGCGGGGGCCGGCCCCACCCCAGCCGGCCCGCCGCACCCGTGGTGCCCTCCCGTTTCTCCCTTCTGTGTCTGTCTCTCCCCCCCCTCAGGTGAGTGAGCCCCAGAACACAGTTGCAGAGGGGAGGCCCGGGCCGGTTTGCTGGCGCTGCGGGGAACCGGGCCACCTGCAGCAACAATGTGCAGCGATGGAGGTGGGGGCGGTGGTGCGGATCCCCGACGCGCCAGAGGCTGCCCTCGATCGGGCCGGAGCGTATCGCATACCGGTAAGTGTACAAGGGGCTACATATCAGGCGTTGGTGGATTCAGGCTGCAATCAGACCTCGATCCGCCAAAGCCTGGTGCAAGACAAGGCATTGGGGGGAGCACAAGGGGTGAAGGTGTTGTGTGTGCACGGGGATATTCACAGCTACCCGTTGGTGTCAGTCCACATATATTTTAGAGGGGAAAAATCTATAGTGAAGGCGGCGGTTAATCCTCGCCTTACCCACTCTTTGATCTTGGGGACCGATTGGCCGGGATTTCGGGGTTTAATGGCACGCCTAGTAAAGAGTGGGTCCTGCCGGTTGACGGGGGAGGGTCCCGGTGTCGCTTTGGCTGGAGCGGCGGTCGCAGAGCCGTCTACGTCACCTCCGCGACAGGGGGAGGAGCCGCCGGCCCCTCCTCTTTCTATTGGGGAATCCCTCGTGGATTTCCCACTGGAACAATCGCGAGACGAGACTCTGCGACACGCGTTTGACCAAGTGAGAGTAATCGATGGTCAAACGCTCCAGCCGAACGCCACCCCGTCCTTCCCCTATTTTTCCATTTTGAAGGATAGATTATATCGAGTGACGCAGGACACTCAGACGAAAGAGCGAGTCACCCAGTTATTAATTCCAAAGAGCCGCCGGGAATTGGTATTCCAGGCGGCCCACTTTAATCCCATGGCTGGACACCTCGGGCAGGATAAGACACTCGCCCGGATAATGGCCCGATTCTATTGGCCGGGGATTCGCGGCGACGTCCGTAAGTGGTGTACGGCGTGCCGCGAATGCCAGTTAGTAAATCCAGCGGCCATTCCAAAAGCGCCCTTGCGCCCCCTACCATTAATCGAGACCCCGTTCGAAAGAATTGGGATGGATCTCGTTGGGCCATTAGATCGGTCAACACGAGGGTACCGCTTTATATTAGTCCTGGTGGACTATGCAACGCGATACCCGGAAGCGGTGCCTCTTCGCAATATCTCAGCACGCAGTATTGCAGAGGCCCTCTTCCACGTCATCTCCCGGGTTGGAATCCCGAAAGAGATTCTGACTGACCAAGGCACCTCGTTTATGTCACGAACACTGAGCGAACTGTATGGGCTACTAGGTATTAAGCCGATCCGCACCAGCGTTTATCACCCACAGACGGACGGTTTAGTTGAACGGTTCAATCGCACCCTCAAGAATATTATTAAAAAATTCGTAAGTGAGGACGCACGTAACTGGGATAAGTGGCTCGAACCCTTGTTGTTTGCAGTGCGAGAGGTCCCCCAAGCCTCCACGGGGTTTTCCCCGTTTGAATTATTATACGGGCGTAAGCCGCGCGGCATCTTAGATGTACTGCGGGAAAATTGGGAGGAGGGACCTTCACAGAGCAAAAACGAAATTCAGTACGTTATGGATCTGCGCGCAAAACTCCACACGCTCACCCACCTAACTCAGGAGAATTTGCGGCAGGCCCAGGAACGGCAAGTCCGCCTGTACAACAAGGGCACGCGCCTTAGAGAGTTCACTCCGGGAGAGAAGGTACTCGTCCTGTTGCCCACGTCGAGCTCCAAATTAATCGCCAAGTGGCAAGGACCCTTTGAGGTCACACGGCGAGTCGGGGACGTCGACTACGAGGTTAGGCGAACGGACAGGGAGGGGGCGCTACAGATCTACCACCTCAATCTGCTGAAACTCTGGAATGAGGAGGTCCCCGTGGCGTTGGTGTCGGTAGTTCCGGAGAAGGCGGAGCTGGGGCCGGAGGTCCCCAAAGGGTCATTGGCATCACGTACCTCTCCGGTCCCCTGTGGAGACCACCTCTCCCCGACCCAACTCGCGGAGGTCGCCCAGTTGCAGGCCGAGTTTTCGGATGTGTTCTCGCCCCTGCCCGGTCGCACGAACCTCATAGAACACCACATAGAGACGCCCCCGGGGGTGGTAGTGCGTAGCCGCCCTTATAGACTACCCGAACACAAAAAAAAGGTGGTTCGGGAAGAACTTCAGGCCATGCTCGAAATGGGCATCGTCGAGGAGTCCCACAGTGACTGGAGCAGCCCAGTGGTCTTGGTTCCCAAGGCCGACGGCTCGGTCCGGTTCTGTGTGGACTATAGAAAAGTCAACGCGGTGTCTAAATTCGACGCATACCCAATGCCTCGTATTGATGAGCTGCTCGATCGACTAGGCACGGCTCGCTTTTACTCGACACTGGATTTGACGAAGGGATATTGGCAGATCCCCTTGACTCCATTATCCCGAGAGAAAACGGCCTTTTCCACACCGTTCGGCTTACACCAGTTCGTCACACTTCCGTTTGGGCTGTTTGGGGCGCCCGCTACGTTTCAGCGGCTGATGGACCGGGTCCTCCGGCCGCACGCCACCTATGCGGCCGCGTACCTAGACGACATCATCATTTATAGCAATGACTGGCAGCGGCACCTGCAACACCTGAGGGCCGTCCTTAGGTCGCTGAGGCGGGCGGGACTCACTGCCAACCCGAAGAAGTGTGCGATTGGGCGGGTGGAAGTACGGTATCTGGGCTTCCACTTGGGCAACGGGCAGGTGCGTCCCCAAATTAATAAGACTGCAGCGATTGCGGCCTGCCCGAGGCCCAAGACCAAAAAGGGGGTGAGACAGTTCCTGGGGCTGGCTGGCTACTATCGTAGGTTTATACCTAATTATTCGGACGTCACCAGCCCGCTGACTGACCTCACTAAAAAGGGGGCACCAGATCCGGTCCAGTGGACGGAGCAGTGCCAGCGGGCTTTCTCTGAGGTAAAGGCTGCACTGTGTGGGGGGCCACTCTTACACTCCCCTGACTTCTCTCTCCCTTTTTTGTTGCAGACGGATGCGTCGGACAGAGGGCTGGGGGCCGTTTTGTCCCAGCAGGTGGAGGGGGAGGACCGCCCAGTCCTATACATCAGCCGCAAGCTGTCAGTGCGTGAGGGGCGCTACAGCACCATTGAGAAGGAGTGCCTGGCGATCAAGTGGGCGGTCCTCGCCCTCCGTTACTACCTGCTGGGGCGCTCTTTCACCCTCTGTTCGGACCACGCGCCCCTCCAGTGGCTCCACCGCATGAAGGATGCCAACGCGCGGATCACCCGTTGGTATCTGGCACTCCAACCCTTCAACTTCAAGGTGGTCCACAGGCCGGGGGCGCAGATGGTCGTGGCGGACTTCCTCTCCCGTCAAGGGGGGGGGGAGTCGGCTGCGGGCCGGACGGGCGCCCGGCCTGAGTCGGGCGGTGGGGGTATGTGGCAGCGGGGGCGTGGTCAAGCATCGGTCTGTGACAGGAGGGTGGAGCCGGGGAAGGTGAGTGGCAGATTCGCTACACCTGACGGTAATTAACCTGTGTTTTGTGTGTGTTTTCCCAGTAAACCGCTCCCTATTTTAAGAGGCTGAGAGAGAGCAGAGGGAGCGCGACCCGGGAGTGGAGGCTGAGAGTGTGTCTGTGTGCTGCGAGTTCTTTTTAGACTGAAAAGTTTATTAATAAAATACGCTGTTACTCCCTCCAAACGTTGTCCTGCCGTCCTCTGTGCTCCACCCACGCATTGTCCGCGCTACAGCCATATTTCTACATTGTGTAAAAGAGGTATGGCCATTTCACCCGATCAAATGCTTTCTCCGCATCAAGGGAGATCAAGGCTTCAGGGGTATTAGATGAGGGTTGGTTATAGATTATATTATAAATGCGTCTTAGATTGTAGAATGAATACCTATTTCTAATAAATCCTGTCTGATCTGGAGATATGATGGTCAGCAGTATAGGGTCTAAGCAAAGCGCTAATAATTTAGAAAGTAACTTTAAATCCGGGCGGCATGGTGGTGTAGTGGTTAGCGCTGTCGCCTCACAGCAAGAAGGTCCGGGTTCGAGCCCCGTGGCCGGCGAGGGCCTTTCTGTGTGGAGTTTGCATGTTCTCCCCGTGTCTGCGTGGGTTTCCTCCAGGTGCTCCGGTTTCCCCCACAGTCCAAAGACATGCAGGTTAGGTTAACTGGTGACTCTAAATTGACCGTAGGTGTGAATGTGAGTGTGAATGGTTGTCTGTGTCTATGTGTCAGCCCTGTGATGACTTGGCGACTTGTCCAGGGTGTACCCTGCCTTTCGCCCGTAGTCAGCTGGGATAGGCTCCAGCTTGCCCTGTAGAAGGATAAAGCGGCTAGAGATGATGAGATGAGATGAGACTTTAAATCCACATTCAACAAATTAATAGGCCGATAAGAAGTACAGTCCAAAGGGTCTTTGTTCTTTTTAAAAATCAAAGATATGGTGGCTTGAGTGAGAGTTGATGGAAGGGTATGCTTTGTATATGATTCATTATACATATCAACCAGTAGAGGGGCCAATAGTGGAAAAAATGTTCTGTAAAACTATATGGGGTAGCCATCAGGTCCTGGACACTTTCCACACTGCATTGGGGCCATAGCAGCCCCAAGTTCTTCTACAGACAGAGGCTGATCCAGTCTGCTAGCAGCCTCCTCATCCACCTTTGGGATGTCCAATGAATTAAAAAAAAAAAGATCAAAAGGTGGTAGAATCGGGAAGGTGTTCAGACACATATAATGAGCTGTAGTAGTCCTTAAAGTGATCATTAATTTGTTTTGGATCTGTTGTCATGCCTAGAGGGGTCCTAATTTGAAGAATATGGTGAGAGGAGGATTCCTGTTTGAGTTGGTATGCAAGCAGGCAGCCTGCCTTATCCCCCTGTTCATAATAATTAAATCTAGATCTAAGTAACAGTTCTTCCTCTTTCTGCATAGAACAAATATTAACGTTTGCTTGAAGGGCAAGGCGTTCTTTATATACCGTAGATCAGGGGAGGGGTTAGCTGCATATATTATGTCAAGCTGACCAATTTTCTCCATCAGCCTAGACAATTCTGCCTCCCTTGTCTTCCTTTCAAACGCAATGTATGAGATAATGCTCCCTCTGAGATATTCTTTCAATGCCTCCCATAGAGTTGATGCAGATATATCAGGAGTTTTATTAATCTCTATAAAGGTGTTGATCTGATTGGAGATGGATTGGACAAATTCATCACTAGATAGCAGGTGAGTGTTGAAGCGCCGAGGTGGACGCAATTGAATTGAGTCCATCAAAACCTACTGTCAAAGAGATCGGTGCATGGTCGGATATTACTATGGGATTATATGTTACAGACTGAACAGAAGGTAATAAATTGTTACTTATTAAAAATATTCAATACGTGTGAATGTTTGATGGACATTAGAGAAAAAAGAAGAGTATTGTTTACTGTTCAGATATAGAAAATGCCATGGATCAGACATGTTAAATTCCTCCATGAAGGATTGAATTGTTTGTGCAGATTTGGATGGAGAGTGCTTTGGTTGATGATCGATCAAGGGTTGGGTTAATCCAGCAATTAAAGTCTCCTCCAAGTATGAGAGAATGTGTTGCAATATCTGTGAGCTTGGAGAAAAAAGTTCTAAAAAAAATGATAGTCGTCCCAATTAGGTGCATAAATATTTGCGAGAATGAGAGGAATACTATGAATTTTCCCCGTAACAACAATATATCTCCCATTCGGATCTGCTAGGACAGTGGAGCAAATGAAGGGGACCGATTTATGTATGAGGATAGCTGTATCCCTGGCCTTGGCCTGAAATGTTGAGTGATATATTTTACCTATCCAGTTATTTCTCAACCTAGCGTGATCCACCACTTTTAGATGTGTATCTTGCAAAAAATTATGTGTGCTCCTAATTTACGAAGATGACTCAAGACTTTGTTATGTTTAACTGGTGCATTTAGTTCCCTGCAATTCCAGCTGACAAAATTCAAGTCATTCCTATGAGACTGCAGGATAAGTCACTATTTGATTACAGGATTTGAAAAACTGAGTCACGTTAAGTACTGTGAATCGCAACCACGGATGAAAAACTATTTGGGCAGGCATAGTGATCGACAAATACATACAAAATAAAAATAGAAAAAATAGACAAAAAACAAAACACATTTATCCTTTGCTAAAGCATCTGCTGAACAGGATGTACGCATATCCCCTTTTAACATTGACGAACAATCTGAAATAGAATCGTTGCTCAAGAGAGCCGCTGCCGTGCTACCAGAGACTAGTGACTTAAATGAACGATATAAGAGTGGCAAATACAAATAATATAACATCAGCTCAAAATGTTGACTAGGTTATTCCAGAAACCAGAGTAGACAGTCTAATAATGACCAGAAAATGAAGCAAATTAGCCTGCACTATTTGGAGATGGAAAGAGAAGGGAAAATAGCAAGGATGTTCAAGCTTAGCAGTCAGTAGGCTAAGTTACTTGGCCACTGTCATCTGTATCCTGAAGTTAGGCTGGTGTACTACTCGCAGGTGTTATGTTCTTGATGAAATCCACTGCTGCAGAGGGGTCTTTGAATTTGTGTAGTGTTCCATCAGGCAACGTAATTTTCAGCAGGGCAGGGTGTTAGGGTTTTGCTGGGAATCGAACCCAGGTCACTGGTGTAATGATCCAGCAAACCCCCATGGGAATGACTCAAGTGCAGAGGTGTGAGGCGAAAGTAGAAAGTAGCAAAAACAGTTTATTTAAACTATATACACTATATACAATCCAGGGCAAAAAAACAAAACAAAAAGTATCATCCAACACTGGGAAGACAAAGGGAAAAATAAAATATCCAAAAGTTCAAAGTCCAAAAAGGAAAAGGCAAAAATGCAAAATGCTCAGAAGATCAAAAAAGGTACAAAGTCCAAAGAAAGCAAAAAATATCAAAAACACAAGGGCACAGGCAAGATACATGAAACAGAGGAAACTAGCACAAGACAGCATAGCATAGCATAGGAAAAAGACTCCGTGACAAGGGAACACACAGAGGGGTATTTATACACAAACTAATTAAGGACAGGGCGGGGCAGGAAACAGGCAATGAGACAAAAACAAAACACAGAACACAGTGGTGACCTCTAGAGGCCCAAAACAAACATGACCAGAAAAGGAAATAACAGTGGCCTCTAGAGGCCAAAACAGTCCCAGTCCTAACAGGACCCCCCCCCCCCCCCAGGAGCGTCTCCTGACGTTCCCAGGACGATCAGGATGGGCCGAATGGAAGTCCCGACAAAGTTTTTTATCAAGTATGTCCCGAGCTGGGACCCAGCAGCGCTCCTCAGGGCCATAGCCCTCCCAGTCCACAAGATATTGGAGGCCCCTGCGAACCCGGCGGGAGTCCAGCAGGCGGCGCACGGTGAACACAGTCTGACCCTGGAAGATGCGGGGGGGGCGGGGGGTTCCTAGGGGCAGGGGCATACGTGGACGTCAGTACGGGCCGCAACAGGGAAACATGGAATGTGGGGTTGATCCTTAGCGTACGTGGTAACTGGAGCCGGTAGGAGACAGGGTTAACTCTGCGTACAACCTTGAAGGGGCCAATGTAGCGAGGATCAAGCTTGCGGTTCTCCACCCGCAACGGAAGGTCCTTGGTGGACAGCCAAACCCGCTGCCCAGGGCGGAAAGTGTGGGCAGGTCTCCTATGGCGGTTGGCCTGAGTCTGGTTGGTACTGGAGGTCTGGATGAGTGTCCTCCTGACCTTGCTCCAGGTCTTGCGACACCGTCTCACGTAATGGTTGACCGAGGGCACCCCAGCGTCCTCCTCCTGGTCCGGGAACAGAGGTGGCTGGAACCCGAATTGGCACTGGAACAGTGACAGCTTGGTGGCCAATGACTGCAGGGTGTTGTGGGCGTACTCTGCCCATGGCAGCCAGGTGCTCCACGATGTCGGGTTATCCATAGCCAGGCCTCGCAGGGTGGTTTCCAGGTCCTGGTTGAGCCTCTCCGTCTGGCCGTTGGACTGGGGGTGGAACCCAGAGGAGAGGCTGGCAGTGGCCCCGATGCTCTTGCAGAAGCCGTGCCATACTCGGGAGGAGAACTGGGGCCCCCGGTCAGAGACGATGTCCTGAGGGAGACCAAAAACTTGGAAGACATGAGTGAACAACAATTTAGCAGTGTCAAGGGCAGAGGGGAGTTTGCACAGTGGAATAAAGCGGCAGGCCTTGGAGAATCTGTCCACTATGACCAATATGACAGTGTTACCTTGAGACTCAGGGAGACCCATGATGAAGTCGACCGCCACGTGGGACCAGGGACGCCGGGGAATAGGCAGAGGATGCAGGAGACCCTGGGGACGCTGTCGCAGGTTCTTGGTTCTGGTGCAGACCTCACAGGACAGGACGAATGACCTCACTTCCTTCTCCATGTTAGGCCACCTTCTTTTCAGGAAGTCCAGGGTCCTCCGAGCTCCCAGGTGGGCGGTGAGAGGGGAAGAGTGACCCCACTGGAGAACCTTGGCCCGGACTTGACGAGGGACGTACAGGAGGCCCAGTGGCCCCATCCCAGGATCAGGGTCCCGGCGTTGAGCTTGTCAAATGGTCTCCTCAATACCCCAGCGGACAGGAGCCATAATCCGGGATATAGGGATGATAGGCCCGACTTCACTCTCCCTGTTAGTGGCAGAGAACAGCCTGGACAGTGCGTCAGGTTTGGTGTTCTTGGAGCCGGGGTGGTACGATAGGGTGAAGTCAAACCGGCTGAAAAACAGGGCCCACCTAGCCTGTCGTGGGTTCAGTCTCTTGGCTTGCTGGAGGTACTCCAGGTTCTTGTGGTCTGTCCAAACCAGGAATGGATGTTGCGCTCCCTCCAGCCAGTGCCTCCACTCCTCAAGGGCCAGTTTGACTGCTAGCAGGTCTCGATCCCCCACATCGTACCGGGATTCCACAGGACTCAGGCGGTGGGAGAAGTAGGCGCAGGGGTGCAGCTTTCCTTCCGAACGTTGAGAGAGCACCGTGCCGACACCACTGTCTGAGGCGTCCACCTCCATGATGAATGGTTGGGAGGTGTCCGGGAGGACCAGAATGGGTGCCGTGCAGAAGCGGTCCTTGAGGTCTTTGAATGCCTTTTCCGCCTGAGGAGACCATACATAAGATCCACCTGTCCCTTTGGTGAGGTCCGACATGGGTGCTGCTACAGAACTAAAGTTCCTGATAAATTTGCGGTAGAAGTTAGCAAATCCTAAGAACAGCTGAACCTCTTTGACGGACTTGGGAGTGGGCCAGTCCCGGACGGCCAGGGTCTTGGCTGGGTCCATTTGGAGTTGGCCTGTCCGTACAATAAAACCCAGAAAGGAGACCTCGGGAACATGAAATTCGCATTTCTGGGCCTTGGCGAACAGATTGTTCTGTAGCAGCCTCTGGAGAACCTGGCGGACATGGTGACGGTGCTCCTGCATGGTCTTGGAAAAGATAAGGATGTCGTCGAGGTAGACAAAAATGTACAGGTTAATCATGTCCCTCAAGACGTCGTTGATTAGGGCCTGAAAAACAGCTGGTGCGTTGGTGAGTCCGAAGGGCATCACCTGGTATTTGTAGTGCCCAGATGGGGTGTTGAAGGCAGTCTTCCACTCGTCTCCCTGTCGGATACGGATGAGGTGGTATGCGTTCCATAGGTCCAACTTGGTGAAGACGGTGGCACCTTGGAGCAGGTCGAATGCTGTGGACATCAGCGGAAGGGGATATCGGTTGCGCACAGTGATCTTGTTCAGGCCCCTGTAGTCAATACATGGTTGGAGCCCCCCATCCTTCTTTCCGACAAAGAAGAAGCCGGCACCAGCGGGTGAGGTGGCGGGTCGAATGAACCCAGAGACCAGGGCGTCTTTGAGGTATTCCTCCATGGCCTTGCGTTCTGGCTGAAAGAGGGAAACCAGTCTGCCATGAGGAGGGGTAGTCCCAGGGAGCAAGTCGATGGCACAGTCATAGGCATGGTGCGGAGGAAGAACGGCGGCCCTGCTCTTGCTGAAAACTTCCTTAAGATCCCAGTACTCTGTGGGAACTTGAGATAACTCGGTGAGATCAGGAGGCTTGGCAGGAGACACAGGAGAGCTAGAGAGCAGACAAGAGGCATAGCAAGCAGGACCCCACTCCACAACCTGGCTAGTGACCCAGTCTATACGAGGGTTGTGGCGGGTAAGCCAAGGGAGACCTAGAATAACTGGGAACTCAGGTGAAGGAATCAGGTGCAGGGATATTTCTTCCTTGTGACCTTGAGACTGGAGGAAGACTGGAGAAGTTACTTGGGTGACTCTTCCGTCACCTAAGGCTTGGCCATCCAGGGCAGACACAGACAGTGGGACTTCAAGAGGTGCAGTCGGGACATTGATACTTTGGGCGAAGCGAATATCCATAAAGTTTCCAGCCGCCCCTGAGTCTAACAAAGCTTGACAAGAGTGGACGGACTCACCCCAGGAGATGGAGACCGGGATGTAGATTCCTTGGCCAGGGAGCCCGGGAGAGAGGGTAGGCCCCATCACAACCCTTCCTTGGCTGGACGGGGCGGTCCTTTTCCCGAGAGTTCGGGACATGATGCTCGGAAGTGACCAGGCTTGCCACAGTAGATGCAGCACTTGTCCCTCCTTCTGCGCTCCCTCTCAGATGCGGAGAGGCGAGTACGGCCCACTTGCATGGGTTCTGGACAGTCACTGGAGGAGGTAGACGGGCTCCAGGTAGAGGCAGGGAGGCCGGGGAGGCTCAGGACTTGGCGGTGTTCTCTCATCCTGTTGTCCAGACGAGTAGAATGTGAGATCAGTGTTTCAAGGTCACTTGGGCATCCGATAGAAGCCAGACCATCTTTGATGGGGTCAGACAGACCATGGTGGAAGGCTGACACCAGGGCAGTCTCGTTCCATCCACTTACTGCTGCGAGCATCCGGAATGAGATGGCATAGTCTGCGACGCTTCCCCCTTGCCGGATGGACATGAGCTTTCTGGCTGCGTCTTTACTGATGTCTGCTTGATCGAAGACACGCAGCATCTCCTCAGTAAACAGCTGGAAATCAGAGCACTCAGGTCCCTGTCTCTGCCAGATAGCAGTAGCCCAGGCTCGCGCCTTACCAGCTAACAAGGTTATCACAAAGGCAATCTTGCGGCGATCCGTAGTGTAGGTGGTAGGTTGAAGCTCAAAGGTGAGTTGACACTGGGTAAGGAACTCTCGACACTCACTGTGCTTGCCGTCATACCTCTGTGGTGCAGGAAGGCTGGGTTCGTGAGGTGAAGAAGGCAGCATGGCAGGAGGCACTGGAGCAGGAGCGGATGGTGGAGCAGAATCAGGTGGAGGAGATGGGGGCAGAGAAGTCAGCTGTGCCAGGGTTCTCCCAATCTGCTGAAGCAGTACCTCGTGGTGAGCAAGAGTCTCATGTTGGCTTGCGAGAGTCCGTCCATGAGTGTCCATGGTGGATCCGAGGCGTGTTAACGCAGCCATCATTCCCTGAAGGTTGGCCAGGTAGACAGATGAAGAAGCCTCTGCTGAGTCGGTCATGACGGAGTCCTTCTGTTAAGGTTTTGCTGGGAATCGAACCCGGGTCGCTGGTGTAATGATCCAGCAAATCCCCACTAGGCCACCAGGGGAATGACTCAAGTGCAGAGGCGTGAGGCGAAAGTAGAAAGTAGCAAAAACAGTTTATTTAAACTATATACACTATATACAATCCAGGGCAAAAAAAAAAAAAAAAAAGTATCATCCAACACTGGGAAGACAAAGGGAAAAATAAAATATCCAAAAGTTCAAAGTCCAAAAAGGAAAAGGCAAAAATGCAAAATGCTCAGAAGATCAAAAAAGGTACAAAGTCCAAAGAAAGCAAAAAATATCAAAAACACAAGGGCACAGGCAAGATACATGAGACAGAGGAAACTAGCACAAGACAGCATAGCATAGGAAAAAGACTCCGTGACAAGGGAACAAACAGAGGGGTATTTACCGTATACACAAACTAATTAAGGACAGGGTGGGGCAGGAAACAGGCAATGAGACAAAAACAAAACACAGAACACAGTGGTAACCTCTAGAGGCCCAAAACAAACATGACCAGAAAAGGAAATAACAGTGGCCTCTAGAGGCCAAAACAGTCCCAGTCCTAATACAGGGAACAACAACCTGAACTTCACTTCTTTGATAGGACGAAGGAGATGCTTTGCATCCATGAACTGTGCATGTTTCTTGGCCACAGCAGTTGTGTAGTCAGGGAAGATCGAGACTCTTTTCTCTTGGTAGCTTAGGGGGAAAGCCTCTTCAGCCCTGCGTAGAATCCGGTCTCGATCCTGGTAGTAGTGTAGGCAAATAATGAATGGTCTGGGTGGTTTGTCTTTGCCGGGCTTCTCGCGCAGACTACGGTGGGCTCTATCCAGGATAGGTTTTTGGTCAAGACTAAGGCCAAGTTTACATTAGACCGTATCTGTCTCATTTTCTTCGCGGATGCACTGTCCGTTTACATTAAAACGCCTGGAAATGCCGGGAAACGGGAATCCGCCAGGGTCCACGTATTCAATCCAGATCGTGTCTGGTCCGGTGCTATGTAAACATTGAGAATACGTGGATACGCTGTGCTGAGCTCTAGCTGGCGTCGTCATTGGACAACGTCACTGTGACATCCACCTTCCTGATTCGCTGCCGTTGGTCATATGACGTGACTGCTGAAAAACGGCGCGGACTTCCGCCTTGTATCACCTTTCATTAAAGAGTATAAAAGTATGAAAATACTGCAAATACTGATGCAAATACTGCCCATTGTGTAGTTATGATTGTCTTTAGGCTTGCCATCCTTCCACTTGCAAGTGGTAAGTGACGCGCATGCCCGACATGCACTGAGATCACACACACAGCGGTTCAGTCCCGAATCACTGCTCGTGCACTTCACTCACGCGCTCTGTGAGCTGCGCAGGGCCGGAGTGCGTACCCTCCAGAGGGCACTCGCTGTTCAGGGCGGAGTGATTTGGAGCGCAGGATGCCTGCGGAGCTGAGCGTATCCGTGTATTGGCGTTGCTGTGTGCACGCGAATCATGTATTGGCGTTGCTGTGTGCACGCTAATCGTTTTAAAAACATTAATCTGATGATCCGCTGATACGGTCTAATGTAAACCCCACCTAAGAATGTCCTGTAAAAGCCCAGAGACAAATTCTGTCGGGTTAGAGCCCTCCACGTCTTCCAGTATCCCAATCAGACGAATATTGTTTCTTCTTGAACGCCCCTTTAGATCCTCGCACTTAGCATTCAGCTGATCCACTTGAGTTCTCAGAGTCTGTATGATGTTTTCCAACTCACTCAAGTGGTCACTCTGGTTGGATGCAGTATGCTCCAAATCTCTGATGGTGCTATCATGGTTTTCAACTTTCTGTTGCAATGGTGCTATAGCATTTTTCAGTTCAACTCGAACTGTTGCAATTTCAGACCTCAATTCAGTGGAGAGCAAGTCAATTTTACCATATGCCATCCCTGAGAGAGTTAATCATCTCCTGTAGCGAGCTAGCATCCATAGCATTAGCATCTCCGGCAGATGAAAGTTGTTTTTTTGCCTTTCCCCAAGTCCGTTTTATTCCGTCCTGAAGCCATTTCTCAACTGAGCATTCAATAAACTGTTACTGATACAATAAAATAACTATAAAATGGAATATTCTGCCAAAATGAATTACATATATTCACTTAGCCTTAGAGCACTGAAGCATATGTCTTACATGTTCTGTGTCCACGTGCGCCCCCCATTTACATGGATTTTTAAAAATGTTGGTTGCTGGCATTGCTCTGGCTCATGTTTGACCAATCAATGTACACTTACATCACTCATGGTTCCTCTTGTCCGTGGTTCCTCTTGGACTTGCACCTACTCTGAAGTCGGAGCTTAAAAAGTCCCTCAAAACAATGTTCAAAGAACTATGATCATTCTCAGTTCCTCCAGAGCAGATGCACAGAAAATGGGTAACTTCCTCCAACAATTTTAAGAACTATGAAAAACTTCCTCCAGTCCAAAATTACCTAAGGTTTTTATAGAAACAGCCCTGGATAGTGTTATAGAAATATGTGAATGTGGAGTAGCAGCAAAAACCTGAAAATTATGCTCTTGTGTAGCAGTTGAGCACTGCAAAAAAATTTAAAACTGAATTTGATGAGAAAATTACTTAATACTAGTGAAATTATCTTGCTGCATGGACAGATATTTTAGAATAAGTTGGTTGCAATCTAGAATTAGGTTTAATAATCTCAGAATCGGTGTCTTGTATTCTTCTAATAGGAAATGCTAGATCGTTTCCACTATTTTCAAGATATTTTCACTTGCTATCATTTTTTGCAGTGCAACAACTTCTAATTATGCATGTAATTTAAAAAAAATATTTAAACACTGATTTATTTACATTCACTTCGAGACTGTTGTACCCAGACAGACTGATCAAATTCTGCATCTTAATTTCAGTTGAATCTATTATTTCAGATTTCCCCCCTTTTCCACTTTAATTTATAAGCAGTGCAGTAGGGGCAATGGTGGCTCAACAGTTAAGGATCTGAGTTACTGATCTGGGGTGGGTTTCCCAAAAGCCTCTAAACGCTAAGAGCATCTTAACTAGGGGGGAGAGAGAGATCGTTCATTGTGCTGCTTGCTCTCCCATTTCACCATGATCTTTGTGCTGCAATGCTTTTGGGAAACTCAGGCTTGAAGGTTGCCATTGTTGGACCCTTGAACAAGGCCCTTAACTCTCTTTTGCTCCAGGAGCACTGTGTCATGTGCCCCTTTGTTGTACGTCGCTCTGGGTAAGAGTGTCTGCGAAATACCTGTGATGTACAGTAAAAGCTTATTGGTTTTGCTTTGGCCTATGTCTTGAGAATAACTGTTAACTGTGTACCCTTACAAAATAATCACATGTAAATAATATTTTGAATTTTCACGTCATTTTTTCCCTCCATACGATTCATTTATTTTCAGTTTTTCATTTCCCATAACATTTTTTTCCTTCACGATTCATTTATTTTCACTTTTCACATGCAGTGTACACATTTTTATTTTCCACACATTAACTTTTCACAGCTTGGCTCTGCTTGTTATGGAGATACAGTATGTGTGTGCATAGCAATAGCAGCAAAACCCATCCCCCATCCCATTATCTCTAGCCGCTTTATCCTTCTACAGGGTCGCAGGCAAGCTGAAGCCTATCCCAGCTGACTACAGGCGAAAGGCGGGGTACACCCTGGACAAGTCACCAGGTCATCGCAGGGCTGACACATAGACACAGACAACCATTCACACTCACATTCACACCTACGGTCAATTTAGAGTCACCAGTTAACCTAACCTGCATGTCTTTGGACTGTGGGGGAAACCGGAGCACCCGGAGGAAACCCACGTGGACACGGGGGGAACATGCAAACTCCACACAGAAAGGCCCTCGCCGGCCACGGGGCTCGAACCCGGACCTTCTTGCTGTGAGGCGACAGCGCTAACCACTACACCACTGTGCTGCCTAGCAGCAAAACCTTAAAAAATAATTGTTTTGTTGGTCTTCTTCTTGTTGTTGTTTGAGCTGAAGGCCACAAATTATTCATGCATTTTTGGCATAATGTTAACAGTGATTTACAACCCCAATTCCAACAAAGTTGGGACACTGTGTAAAATACAAATAAAAACAGAATATGAAGCTTTGCAAATCATGGAAACCCTATATTTCATTGAAAATAGTACAAAGACAACATGTCAAATGTTGAAACTGAGATATTTTATTGTTTTTTGAAAACTATATGCTCATTTTGTATTTGATGTCAGCAAAACGTTTCAGAAAAGTTGGGATGGGGCAACAAAAAACTGAAAAAGTTGTGTAATGTGAACCCCCCCCCACCACCTAATTTGGTTAATTGGCAACAGGTTTTACTGTAGGGTGACCAGATTTCCCTAGTCTGAAACCGGGACACTTTTGCGCGTGACCATGCTCGTGCACGCACACCTTTTTTTTACGTAAACATGACACTCAGAGAGGTGCTCTTATCATTTTGTTGAAGCTCACATTTATCAACATCTCACATGAAATAAAACAAACAGGCATTTTGTTATCTAGTAGCATAGTGGTATACAGATCAGTTAAATTATGGTCAGACAACAGATTTTGTAATGGCTGAGAATAGGCCAGGCTATGTCCATAGGCCAAATTTAAAGGACATGGGACATGGATTTTTTTCTGGGTATAATTATGTATAAAGGACATAAGAAATGCCATCTAAATCACTGCAGGGCATCAAAAATGTGAAAATCATCACATTATTCAACTTTTTTATACATCAGCGTAAAACAATGATTCGTTAATTAGCTAGGTGGTCACGTGACCCGTGACGTCACAAAAACTTCCCAAGGAGCCAGCGCTTGGGTATCTAATGTAAACAGGTTACCGAAATGGACACCATCGACAGTGACATTCCCGATGTTTCACAGAGATGTGAAGTTAGACCCTATCAATTCGAACCGATAACTGGAAATTCACATGAACATAGATCTTGTCTTTACTCTGACGGGTCAGATGATTCTGAGAGTGAGAGTTCATTCAATCCCCATGAAACTGAAAGCGGTCGGCTCGATAACACTTCCTGGTAAGTTAAAAACAATTCTGCTCAAAGGCTAATGATCTGTTGAAAGAAGTATTATTTTTTGTAGAGGTCAGAGCAGGTGGGTGGAGCACAGAAGTACGGCAGGACAGAACTGAGTTCAAAAAAACTATTTATTGTGTTCCTTTTCAGTTAAACACACACACTCCCAGACACACACACACACACACACACACACACACACACACACACAAGTCGTCTGGTGCAGGAGAGAGCTCACTTCCTCTGCTCTCTCTCTCTCCTTATATAGGGCGTGGTTGCTGGGAAGACACACAAACACAGGTTAATTGCTCTCAGGTGAAGTGATTCTGTCACTTACCTTCCCTGACTCCACCCTCCTGTCACAGACCGGCGCTTGACCACGCCCCCGCTGCCACATACCCCCACCGCCCGACTCCCCCCCCCCCCCCTTGACGGGAGAGGAAGTCCGCCACGACCATCTGCGCCCCCGGCCTGTGGACCACCTTGAAGTTGAAGGGTTGGAGTGCCAGATACCAACGGGTGATCCGCGCGTTGGCATCCTTCATGCGGTGGAGCCACTGGAGGGGCGCGTGGTCCGAACAGAGGGTGAAAGGGCGCCCCAGCAGGTAGTAACGGAGGGCGAGGACCGCCCACTTGATTGCCAGGCACTCCTTCTCAATCGTGCTGTAGCGCCCCTCACGCACTGACAGCTTCCGACTGATGTACAGGACCGGGCGGTCCTCCCCCTCCACCTGCTGGGACAAAACGGCCCCCAGCCCTCTGTCCGACGCATCCATCTGTAACGTAAAAGGGAGAGAGAAGTCAGGGGAGTGTAAAAGTGGCCCCCCACACAGTGCAGCCTTTACCTCAGAGAAAGCCCGCTGACACTACTCCGTCCACTGGACCGGATCTGGCGCCCCCTTCTTAGTGAGGTCAGTCAGCGGGCTGGTGACGTCCGAATAATTAGGTATAAACCTACGATAGTAGCCAGCCAGCCCCAGGAACTGTCTCACCCCCTTTTTGGTCTTGGGCCTCGGGCAGGCCGCAATCGCTGCTGTCTTCTCATCTCATCTCATTATCTCTAGCCGCTTTATCCTTCTACAGGGTCGCAGGCAAGCTGGAGCCTATCCCAGCTGACTACGGGTGAAAGGCGGGGTACACCCTGGACAAGTCGCCAGGTCATCACAGGGCTGACACATAGACACAGACAACCATTCATACTCACATTCACACCTACGGTCAATTTAGGGTCACCAGTTAACCTAACCTGCATGTCTTTGGACTGTGGGGGAAACCGGAGCACCCGGAGGAAACCCACGCGGACACGGGGAGAACATGCAAACTCCGCACAGAAAGGCCCTCGCCGGCCCCGGGGCTCGAACCCAGGACCTTCTTGCTGTGAGGCGACAGCGCTAACCACTACACCACCGTGCCGCCCCCGCTGCTGTCTTATTACAGTAATTTGGGGATGCACCTGCCCGTTGCCCAAGTGGAAGCCCAGATACCGTACATCAGTCGGAAGCTGTCAGTGCGTGAGGGGCGCTACAGCACGATTGAGAAGGAGTGCCTGGCGATCAAGTGGGCGGTCCTCGCCCTCCATTACTACCTGCTGGGGCGCCCTTTCACCCTCTGTTCGGACCACGCGCCCCTCCAGTGGCTCCACCGCATGAAGGATGCCAACGCGCGGATCACCCGTTGGTATCTGGCACTCCAACCCTTCAACTTCAAGGTGGTCCACAGGCCGGGGGCGCAGATGGTCGTGGCGGACTTCCTCTCCCGTCAAGGGGGGGGGAGTCGGCTGCAGGCCGGATGGGCGCCCGGCCTGAGTCGGGCGGTGGGGGTATGTGGCAGCAGGGGCGTGGTCAAGCACCGGTCTGTGACAGGAGGGCGGAGTCAGGGAAGGTAAGTGACAGAATCACTTCACCTGAGAGCAATTAACCTGTGTTTGTGTGTCTTCCCAGCAACCACGCCCTATATAAGGAGAGAGAGAGCAGAGGAAGTGAGCTCTCTCCTGCACCAGACGACTTGTGTGTGTGTGTGTGTGTGTGTGTGTGTGTGTGTGTGTGTGTGTGTGTGTCTGGGAGTGTGTGTGTTTAACTGAAAAGGAACACAATAAATAGTTTTTTTGAACTCAGTTCTGTCCTGCCGTACTTCTGTGCTCCACCCACCTGCTCTGACCTCTACAAAAAATAATACTTCTTTCAACAGATCATTAGCCTTTGAGCAGAATTGTTTTTAACTTACCAGGAAGTGTTATCGAGCCGACCGCTTTCAGTTTCATGGGGATTGAATGAACTCTCACTCTCAGAATCATCTGACCCGTCAGAGTAAAGACAAGATCTATGTTTATGTGAATTTCCAGCTATCGGTTCGAATTGATAGGGTCTAACTTCACATCTCTGTGAAACATCGGGAATGTCACTGTCGATGGTGTCCATTTCAGTAACCTGTTTACATTAGATACCCAAGCGCTGGCTCCTTGGGAAGTTTTTGTGACGTCACGGGTCACGTGACCACCTAGCTAATTAACGAATCATTGTTTTACGCTGATGTATAAAAAAGTTGAATAATGTGATGATTTTCACATTTTTGATGCCCTGCAGTGATTTAGATGGCATTTCTTATGTCCTTTATACATAATTATACCCAGAAAAAAATCCATGTCCCATGTCCTTTAAATTTGGCCTATGGACATAGCCTGGCCTATTCTCAGCCATTACAAAATCTGTTGTCTGACCATAATTTAACTGATCTGTATACCACTATGCTACTAGATAACAAAATGCCTGTTTGTTTTATTTCATGTGAGATGTTGATAAATGTGAGCTTCAACAAAATGATAAGAGCACCTCTCTGAGTGTCATGTTTACGTAAAAAAAAGGTGTGCGTGCACGAGCATGGTCGCGCCCAATCGCACACTTCTTTGGGTTGGCAGTGAGTCCCGCCCGCCTCAGCGACCTAAGGACGGCCCTCAGGTGTTGCAGGTGCCGCTGCCAGTCATTACTATAAATGATAATATCATCTAAATACGCGGCCGCATAGGTGGCGTGGGGCCGGAGGACCCTGTCCATCAGCCGCTGAAACGTAGCGGGCGCCCCAAACAGCCCAAACGGAAGTGTGACGAACTGGTGTAAGCCGAACGGTGGGGAAAAGGCCGTTTTCTCCCGGGATAATGGAGTCAAGGGGATCTGCCAATATCCCTTCGTCAAATCCAGTGTCGAGTAAAAGCGAGCCGTGCCTAGTCGATCGAGCAGCTCATCAATACGAGGCATTGGGTACCCGTCGAATTTAGACACCGCGTTGACTTTTCTATAGTCCACACAGAACCGGACCGAGCCGTCGGCCTTGGGAACCAAGACCACCGGGCTGCTCCAGTCACTGTGGGACTCCTCGACGATGCCCATTTCGAGCATGGCCTGAAGTTCTTCCCGAACCACCTTTTTTTTGTGTTTGGGTAGCCTGTAAGGGCGGCTACGCACTACCACCCCCGGGGGCGTCTCTATGTGGTGTTCTATGAGGTTAGTGCGACCGGGCAGGGGAGAGAACACATCCGAAAACTCGGCCTGCAACTGGGCGACCTCCGTGAGTTGGGTCAGGGAGAGGTGGTCTCCACAGGGGACCAGAGAGGTACGTGATGCCAATGTCCCTTTTTGAACCTCCGGCCCCAGCTCTGCCTTCTCCGGAACTACCGACACCAACGCCACGGGGACCTCCTCATTCCAGAGTTTTAGCAGATTGAGGTGGTAGATCTGTAGCGCCCCACCCCTGTCTGTTCGCCTCACCTCATAGTCGACGTCCCCGACTCGCCGTGTGACCTCAAAGGGCCCTTGCCACTTGGCGATCAATTTGGAGCTCGACGTGGGCAACAGTACGAGTACTTTATCTCCCGGTGTGAACTCTCTAAGGCTCTAACTCCCTTGTTGTACAGGCGGGCTTGCCGTTCCTGGGCCTGCCGCAAATTCTCCTGAGTTAGGTGGGTGAGCGTGTGGAGTTTTGCGCGCAGATCCATAACGTACTGAATTTCGTTCTTACTTTGTGAAGGTCCCTCCTCCCAATTTTCCCGCAGCACGTCCAGGATGCCGCGCGGCTTACGCCCATATAATAATTCGAACGGGGAGAACCCCGTGGAGGCTTGGGGGACCTCTCGCACTGAGAACAGCAAGGGTTCGAGCCACTTATCCCAATTATGTGTGTCCTCACTTACGAATTTCTTAATAATATTTTTGAGGGTGCGGTTGAACCGTTCCACTAAACCGTCCGTTTGTGGGTGATATACGCTGGTGCGGATCGGCTTAATCTCCAATAACCCATACAGCTCGTGCAGTGTTCGTGACATAAACGTAGTGCCTTGGTCAGTCAGAATCTCTTTCGGGATTCCAACTCGGGAGATGACACGGAAGAGTGCCTCTGCAATACTGCGTGCTGAGATATTGCGCAGAGGCACTGCTTCCGGTTATCGCGTTGCATAGTCCACCAGAACTAATATAAAGCGGTACCCTCGTGCTGACCGATCTAATGGCCCGACGAGATCCATCCCAATTCTCTCAAACGGGGTCTCGATTAACGGTAGAGGGCGCAAAGGCGCTTTTGGAATGGCCGCTGGATTTACTAACTGGCATTCGCGGCATGCCGTACACCACCTACGGACATCGCCGCGAATCCCCGGCCAATAGAATCGGGCCATTATTCGGGCTAGTGTTTTATCCTGCCCTAAGTGTCCAGCCATGGGATTAAAGTGAGCCGCCTGGAATACCAATTCCCGGCGGCTCTTTGGAATCAAAAGCTGCATGACTCGCTCTTTAGTTTGAGTGTCCTGCGTCACTCGGTATAATCTATCCTTCATAATCGCGAAGTAGGGGAAGGACGGGGTGGCGTTCGGCTGGAGCGTTTGACCATCGATTATTCTCACTTGGTCAAACGCATGCCGCAGAGTCTCGTCTCGCGACTGCTCTAATGAGAAATCCGTGAGGGATTCCCCAATAGAGAGAGGAGGGGCCGGCGGCTCCTCACTCTGACGCGGAGATGACGTAGACGGCTCTGTGACAGCTGCTCCCGCCAAAGCGACACCGGGACCTCTCCCTGTCAAATGGCAGGACCCACTCTCTACTGGGCGCGTCATTAAACCCCGAAATCCCGGCCAATCAGTCCCCAAAATTAAAGAGTGGGTAAGGCGAGGATTAACCGCCGCCTTCACTATAAATTTTTCCCCTCTGAAAATAATGTGGACCGACACCAAAGGGTAGCGGTGAACATCCCCGTGCACACACAACACCCTCACCCCTTGTGCTCCCCCCAATGCCTCGTTTTGAACCAGGCTTTGGCGAATTGAGGTCTGATTACAACCAGAATCCACCAATGCCTGATATGTAGCCCCTTGGATACTCACCGGTATGCGATACACTCCGGCCCGATCGAGGGCGGCCTCTGGCGCGTCGGGGATCCGAACCACCGCGCTCACTTCCATTGTCGTGCACTGCTGTTGAAGGTGGCCCGGCTCCCCGCAGCGCCAGCCAACCGGCCCGGGCTTTCCCTCTGCACCGGTGATCTGGGGTTCACTCACCTGAGGTGGGGGAGAGACAGACACAGAAGGGAGAAACGGGAGGGCACCGCGGGTGTGGCGGGCCGGCTGGGGTGGGGCCGGCCCCCGCCTCCGCAGTGGGAGAATGGGGCGAGGACGGGACACAGGAGGAGGGGGAGAGAGAGAGAGAGAAGAGGAGAGAAGAGAAGATGCCCTCTGTCGTCCTGCCGCCGGGACAGCCGCCAAATGGTCCTCCGCCAGCTCGACTGCCTGATCCAGCGACGCCGGGCGGTGGCACCGGATCCACTCCGCAGTTCCTGCTGGCAAGCGAGCGACGAACTGTTCCAGCGCCACCTGGTCGAGGATTCCTTCGGTGTCGCGGATGTTGGCCCTCAGCCACCGCCAGCAGGCATCCCGGAGCTGCTGGCCAAACGCGAACGGCCGGCCGACTTCCTCCAAGCGCAGCGCGCGGAAGCTCTGGCGCTGCTGTTCTGGAGTGCGCCCCACGCGCTGGAGGACGGCCCGGCGGAGGTCCGCGTAGGCCAGCCGGCGGTCGGCAGGGAGCTGTAGCGCGGCCAGCTGTGCTTCTCCCGTGAGGAGGGGGAGGAGGCGCGCCACGCGCTGCTCCATCGGCCACCCCGAGGCTTCGGCGACTTGCTCAAAGAGCGTGATGAACGCCTCGGGGTCATCCTGCAGGCCCATCTTGGTGACAGTGAGGGGAGACGGGCCCGCGGCAGGAGCGCTGGTGGACCCCGCCGACGCGAGGAGGTGCCGTAACGCCTGTCGATCTTCTTGTTGGGCCAACACCAGGGCCTCGAACCGCTCTTCTTGCTCCTTTCGGAGGGTGAGTAGCGCCTGGTGCTGGCTTTGCTGGGCCGTGGCAAGGGCGTGGACCAGTTCAGCAAACAGGGAGGACTCCATGGGGCTGAGAGGCTGCTGTGCTCCAGATCCCGGGTTTCAGCACCACTGTAGAGGTCAGAGCAGGTGGGTGGAGCACAGAAGTACGGCAGGACAGAACTGAGTTCAAAAAAACTATTTATTGTGTTCCTTTTCAGTTAAACACACACACTCCCAGACACACACACAAGTCGTCTGGTGCAGGAGAGAGCTCACTTCCTCTGCTCTCTCTCTCCTTATATAGGGC
This sequence comes from Neoarius graeffei, assembly GCF_027579695.1. NCBI lineage: Eukaryota > Metazoa > Chordata > Actinopteri > Siluriformes > Ariidae > Neoarius > Neoarius graeffei. Next base: position 17,209,153 of record NC_083591.1, on the reverse strand, counting down.
GTGGTTGCTGGGAAGACACACAAACACAGGTTAATTGCTCTCAGGTGAAGTGATTCTGTCACTTACCTTCCCTGACTCCGCCCTGCTGTCACAGACCGGCGCTTGACCACACCCCCGCTGCCACATTTTTGTATCATGCATTGAAAGTTCATCATAGATCTAGCTAAAGTCCATTGCAAGCTAGTTTTTTTTTTGCTGATATTTTTCGAGATTGATTGAGATACAATGCTTCCAGAGTCCGAGATGAAAACATTCAAAATGGCGAAACGCCATCACACAGCCAACAACACTACGCCGTTTGGCGAAAGAGATGAGTCAGAATTATGATAATCAATAATTGATACACCCAAAATTATAATACTAATCCTTACCTCGGCTTTCAGTCGCTTAGCGAATGCACCTCGTGGTAGCCGTAGCACTTCGGGTTTCACTCCACCGTCTTGTTCCTGAATTGGGACGTTGGGAACGGCTCCATCTTTAAGTAACCTCTTAAATTTGGCTTGGCAATTAATATCGCTCAGTACCTGAGTATTAATGTTGAAAGAATCCTCAGTGAAATGGTCCGAACACAGTTTGTGGGAAACAGTAGGTACAAATTTTTTTCTACGACAGTAGTGAGCCCACACTTTCCTCAGCTTCGGGTCCTTGGGGAATGCAAAAAAACTTACTCCAGGGCATTTCCCATTGGAATTATTGCAACCATAAGCAGCACAATACACCATGATGTTCAATGTACGTTAAAGACTATAAAAACAATTTTCTTGTCATCCACTTCTCCATATTCATCTACCCGCTTGTGCTGTGCCCGAAAGTTTTTGTGACGTATGATCACGTGACAGCGGCTCTTCCGGTTGTAAAATATGCATATCGGAGCTCGAGCAGAAATGCCATATAATCATCACGAATATAACGATTTTGCTGAATTTAATAGATAATTTTGTATTTGTTGATGCAATTATTTCATATTTTTAATGGAAAGAAACTGATATAGCGTGTATTTATGTTTCATGTCCCATGTCCTTTAAACTGATTTATTTCACCTGTTTGTGAGAACACCAAGAAGAATGCATATGCACATGTAGGCTATATCTCTAAAATTGCATGCACTATAGCATGAACTTAAAAAGTAGATATGTGACCTCAACATAGCCTAGGTCAGAATCAACCTTACTAACCATTCCCCACAACTGAATGAATAAAGCAAGAAGATGTGTACAAAAGTGAACACTTTAATGGAAGGTGCAACAAGCTGTTCAACACAGCAATATGGCCAAACTGTCAGAATGGTATGTTAAACAGAAACAAAAAAGAGACAAGTGATTTGAGAATATACACTCAAACAAAACAGCAATAAAGGAAGAGAGGAGCGACAGCCCGAGGAAAGCCCCCACAGGAGCGCACATCATTTGCAACATAGGCTACCCAACTCAGTACAAGAACAAAACACTTACAGTGTGTGCGGTAGGCTTTGTGCGCATTGTTCTGCACCTCTCGGAGGAAGGGGTAGGTGCCCTGTAAATCTTTGGAAAAGGTACATTTTCTTTTTGGTATAATTGCTGCGGCATTACTGCTGCTAGCTGCTAGACAAAGAACATTCGCACCAGTTAATGTTTATTTTATTGTTGCATGGCAACACGTTCTGTTGTCTGGAATAATGTGGCTAAATAAACACCCATGCCACAGGGCCAGGGGGCAGTAACCAGGAAAGTTTGCGATTCCTGTCAATTCATCAAAATAGTAAATGCAGACATTTCTCCGCTAATGATTCCCACGCTGCTCAGTCGCAAACGTCGCGAGTGGCGAAAACCGGGACATATCCGTGTCCCGACAGACTTTTGTCGGGACTCGGGACACACAACCCCAAATCGAAACTGTCCCGGTAAAACCGGGATGTCTGGTCACCCTATTTTACTGGGAAATACGCCACTCATATTTGTCATACAAGCTCCATCCGGGACATGGAGAACCAAAACCATGACATACTGTAAATCTCTATATGTCATTTGTGAGGAAATTGAAGAATTGTTTAGATAAATTTGGATACTTTTTATGTGAATATGTCTATATAATAAAAAGAAAATCACACGTTAGCTTGAAGAAATGAAGTTTATCTTCTCGTGTTGAAGAACTCACATTTTTCATACGAAATACATCACAGATCTGAGTGACATATTTATATAATATTGGCTGGTGTTGAGTGGTCTATTAGATAGATTCCATTCAGCTAGCATGATATTGAATGAGTCGAAGAGCGAGTTCAATATCATGCTAGCTGAATGGAATATATCTGATATACCATGAAAAAAGCCAGCCAATATTATTATTATTATTATTATTATTATTATACATTCCTTTTGGGTGTTCAACGTGTCTTTTCTTTCAAAATCTTCTGTATTTAACGAAGTAAACCTGGCAGCCATGTTTGTTTACAACTCGCTAGCGCGGAAGTTTTACGTCTCCGACGTGTGACATCATGTTGTCTTAACAACCATGTAATATCGTAAACCATATTCAATGCTCATTCTCCATTGGGTGGAGCGACATAATACACGTAGGATAAGCGATATGCTAACAGTATTGCATGCTGTCAAACCGAATGCATGAAACCCGCTAGAAGGGAATAGAATACATGCTTTTATTCCATCGAAAAAGTCTCCTGTATGGATAATAATTATCGATGTTGACTAAAATTAAACATTTTATCGTGATTTTTCATGTTTCAGCTATATCGCCCAGTCCTATCAGAATATGTAAACATTGCGCTTTGTAAACATTGGTCAACAGAGCTCTGTTAAATTGTCAGCGAGGTCAGAGTTCACAAACTCACTTAACTCATTAAAATGGAAAGACATTGAGTGGGATGTATTTGTTGGTAAATATTTCCAAAACAAATGAATAGATTGGCTCAAGTCATTTGAAACATACTGAAATAATATTGTAAAAATAGCATTAAGAGGAGATATAATTGGTATTTACTACATGTAGTATCTGTGTTTTTAATTGTTTTATTTTCCAACACGGTTTCCAGACTCTTCCATGAACACTAATGATCAATTCAATGATTTTACGCTTCGGCACGCGCGTTGGAATGCAGTGTGAACACATTGCGCATGCGCGCGTTTCCTGCCAGCGATAAGGTCGCTATGGAGACAGCAGCGTGTTCTGACTCGCGCGAGCAGGTTCCGCCCCACCCCACGCAAACACTTACCACCTAAACCAGGAAGCAAAACACATACACGGACTCAGGAACGAACAGAAAAAACCCCCCAAAACATACAAGTAACTCAGAAGGAGGAGGATTTTTTTTTTCAGCGTATTGCTGCACAGAGGCGAATATAATCCCGCCGTGGATGTGTTTATTCCTTTAAACGCACGCGGGTATGTAATGTGGTGCTTATATTTACTATGCAATTGAGCGCGAGCCCTATTTGTAAGGTACGGGATGTGACACTACACATGAACATAACCCACACGTTCTGTGTTTCACGTTTATATTCCTAATAATCAGAGAGAAACATGATTGTCCATTTCTTGTTTGCATTGTTTACTTATTTACTTGCTTGTGTTTGTTTCTTGATTATTTTGAGGAGACTTTTACTCTGAACCATGCATGCATCTGAATATTGACTCAACGCCTACATCAAGTTATTTCGACATATCGGAAAAATCCATAGTGAATAACTTTTATATTTAACATGTGGCATCTAAGATTTATTTTGCAATGCAAAATAAACTCCTTTCATCAACCATCTGTTTTTGCTTTGGTTAATACAATTTGGTCATAGATTATCCACAATGCCATTCATTAAATCCCATTCACAACATGGTCGTGTTGTGAGTGGGATTTAACTTTAATAAATGCTTCGCTTTTATTAAAAGAGAGCGATGCAGCAGAGCTTTAAGGGATGTACATGCTGGAAGAGACTAGCAGCAATGTAGTGACCAGAGATCGTGGAATGTCAGTGAAATTTGGCAACTTGTAGTCATGATTGGTGATGCAGTGTAGATGTGTACCAGGTTAAACTAATCTCAACTTTGTGGCAACTAAGAATGGGAGCTTATGACACCAACACTACACTATTTAACAGTTATTCCAGGAAATTGAGCTGATAGCCAACGAGGTGTGTAGTTCCAAGTTGACTGTGAGCCATGTACGATGAGATTGAGTGGAATAACTGTTTTATTCTATCCACATTCACTGGATTTTGAGAAACAGAGCTTTTTTTTTTTTTTGTAAATTTCTCATCTCATCTCTAGCCGCTTTATCCTGTTCTACAGGGTCGCAGGCAAGCTGGAGCCTATCCCAGCTGACTACAGGCGAAAGGCAGGGTACACCCTGAACAAGTCACCAGGTCATCACAGGGCTGACACATAGACACAGACAACCATTCACACTCACATTCACACCTACGGTCAATTTAGAGTCACCAGTTAACCTAACCTGCATGTCTTTGGACCAGAGCACCCGGAGGAAACCCACATGGACACGGGGAGAACATGCAAACTCCACACAGAAAGGCCCTTGCCGGCCACGGGGCTCGAACCCAGACCTTCTTACTGTGAGGCGACAGCGCTAACCACTATACCACCGTGCCGCCCTTTTTTTGTAAATTTGATAAATAAAAACTTTATACAAAACATCCGACAAAATCATTTCCACTTTTTTTTTTCCCCCTGGTTTCCGTTTCCGGTTGAGAGTATGCCCCGTGCGCGTTTTGGCTGTTGCTTCTCAATGGAGCATTTTTTTTCCCCCTTTTTTGTGTTGGTGTAGTTTGGTGTTTGTTTTTTGTTTGAGTGTTTTTGTCCGCCGGATGCGGCGTGGCTCTGGACCCAGTTTTGGGCATCGGTTTCCTTCAGGCCTTGGTGCGTTTTGGGTCATGCCTGTGCTCCTCGCTATGGGCTGCAATGAGCTTGTTGCTCTTTTAACATCTGGGTTATCCAGCACTCTGTGCGGCAGTGCTTTTGTGCTTGGCGCGGTGTTCCGAGTGGTGTTACCTGGTGGCCTCATGTTGACTGTGCAGGTGGTTTGGGACATACCAACGCTCTGTGTGGCAGTGCTTCTGTGCTCGCTTTGTGGATCCATGGTGCGGTGTTCCGAGTGATGTTACCCGGCGGCTGTGCAGGCGGTATGGGATTTATCTTCGTGCGCCTGGTGGGACTGTGGTAGCTATGCCATTGGAATTACATCCTTACCCTCTCTTGGTGGACTCCTTCCTTTTTTTTTCTTCTCTCCCCCCAATTGTAAAGCAACCTTGGGTTTGAGAAAGGCGCTATATAAATTGAACTGATTATTATTATTATTATTATTATTATTATTATTATTATTAGGCAGACTTCTTAAAAACCTATCGATGGCTGCATGAATTGATTTTAGTGTTTTTTTTTGTTTTTTTGTAGAAAGTGCTGTCTTGCTGAAGTATAGACTAGCTTTAGACATTTAGTTAAATCTTCCTTGGACATTTCAGTTCTGTGATTTTCAAAGTTCTTTGAACTTTTGAACCAGTCTTAAAAAATTCAACAGATTTTAATGCTTACAGATGAAGAATGTAAACAAACCAGCGAAATGACTGGAGCAATTTGTGAAAAATGCTGTAATAATAATTCTTGAAAAATGCAAACAGATACATTCCTACCATCAAATACTTTCATTCCATAATTTGTTGCACTTTTTTTGTTGAATTTTTAGTGTTTTGTTTTCGAGTAGAGTTTTTATTTCGTCCCTGGTTGGTTCAGCAACACACTTTGCCATTTTGTTTTGCTCTAATCACGGTATATGAGCTGATATCCTAGTAGTAGAGTAGCCAATCAGAGCGCGCAAGTGCTCATATCCAATGAATGTGGGTAGACTAAAATTAAATCTACAAGAGGGGTTCCTTGGAAACCTGAGCTTGGAATGTCCACTAGAGACCAACAGTCAGTTACAAATGGGCAATGAATGTGAATGCAGACGTCACATTCGTCTTTTTGTCTGTCCAGCTCTCTCGCGTTCTTTTCTGTACAGTCTGCTCAAATGGATCAGATTCCGAAGCTTCAGCTTTCATGCTAATGTTTGCCCATCATCTCATAGATTGCTGATTAGCTGAGAGCCGATTTTTTTGCTGTAAATTGGAGCAGCTGTGTGGGTTAAAATATCTACATTGGATTTGTCATTAACATGATGTGTAAAACATTTCTGGAAAATGGTGAAGGAGAAAAGATGCTCTTACTTTTTTTGTTTTTAGGAGCTACCAGCAAAACATTTCCTGACAATGTTATCAACTATGATTGAGATTGTTGAACATTTTCCCTATTTTTCTTTATTAAACTATTAAATATTAAACTATCCATGTGACGTCATCAAAGCGGGCTGCAAGCGCCAACTTCTCACAAGAATAATAAATGAAAGTACAACACCAAGCAACAATTTAGGATTAGAATTGATGATAACTTGACAAAATATCTCGATATAAACATACTGAATGTGTTTCAGAGTGGCCTTTATTACCTCATTTTAGTATAAATACAAAGGTGATTTAGAAAATCGTGCACTGATTGGTCGAGAAATTCAGACTATTTCTCGATAATCACCTCAAGCAACTCCGGCAAAATGGCGGCCAATCACTTTGTCACCGTAAGTGAGGAAGAATTACAGATTATGAAAGAAAATGCTGTTCTTAAAAGCACTAAAGATGCTACAAAGTTTGGTTTAAAACTATTCAAAGGTAAGGTGGGGTTGTGATTTATTTTATCGATTTTCAAAACAAAGTATTTTATGTGCGTCGGTGTAGATAAGTGACAGGTCTGCGCTGCGCCATTATTACATTTGCACGCCCCTTTTGAAGTTTGAAATTATTTTTTAAAATTGTATTTTTAAAAAAATTTATCACTTGTGTATTTATACTAAAACTATTATCTGCCTCAGATTCAGTGAATGTCAGTGAATAATAATCTGTTGTTATTCACCAATATTCACTTCACTTGTTGATTAATATCTCATTATTTTGAGAGTTGAATATACTATTTTGCATTAATATTGAACACCTCACCATCTGTCAGTAAGGCCAATTTATTTAGTATTAGGTTATTAATAGGTATTTCACGTGAACGCTATGGTACGGTATGGTACAGTCAAAGTTTTGACTCTCAGAGCGGCCATTTTGTAATTTGACTCCCAATTTGGGCAGCACGGTGGTGTAGTGGTTAGCGCTGTCGCCTCACAGCAAGAAGGTCCGGGTTCGAGCCCCGTGGCCGGCGAGGGCCTTTCTGTGCGGAGTTTGCATGTTCTCCCCGTGTCCGCGTGGGTTTCCTCTGGGTGCTCCGGTTTCCCCCACAGTCCAAAAACATGCAGGTTAGGTTAACTGGTGATTCTAAATTGACCGTAGGTGTGAATGTGAGTGTGAATGGTTGTCTGTGTCATTCAGTGCGTTTACATGCACAT